>NC_084507.1:12534122-12551622 GCF_024500385.1 Phyllopteryx taeniolatus | reverse complement strand
TTTAATCTTTACCAGTGTCGTGTGAAGTTATTTTTCATGCCAAAATGCTGAGTTCCAGTGTGAACCCTTCAAAATAAAAGGATACATGCTTAAAACAGGAAGTCAAGTTAAAACTTGCACATATAAACCAATTGACGTGATAAAGCAGTCGCAAATAACGATTTTAACAATGCTATATTTAACTTTTAGCTGAAACAATAATTAATGAATATTAAGTCAATTGGCTTTCATTCACACACATTGCCTTTTATTTCATGGGTTTGATATTGATACTGGTTATACAGAACCCTAAGTCGAATGTTCACTTTAGTCTATGCTGCGGGCTGCTAAGAAACTGGATGTTTAATTTGACACCCCTTATTTAAACCATGCAAACATTTTTGACCTAGCCCACTACAAGAATCGGAATCGAGAATTGTTTGGAACCGGAATCGGGACCGGAATCGGAATCGCTCAAATTCAAACGATGCCCAACCCTAGTCATAATGCACCACGCTATTATTGCTATGGTTGGCATCTTTAGACACTTAAGTTCTTGTAAAGGAATTGACCAAGAGGTCATTCTTTCACATACTACCTAAAGTAATGGTTGAATGAAGAAGAAAAAAAACTGCAACATAAATAAGCAATAAAGGTGACAGTTAAATAAGGTATACATTCCAAGAACCACTGTTAACATACACAGAAACGACAATGACAATGAACATAATTCATTCCTTCATCTTCCGTACCGCTTTTCCTCACTAGGGTCAAGGGCGTGCTGGAGCCTATCCCAGCTGACTCTGGGAGAGAGGCGGGGGACACCCTGAACTGGTCGCCAGCCAATCCCAGAGCACATATAAACAAACAACCATTCACACTCACATTCACACATACGGGCAATTTAGAGTCTTCAATTAACCTACTTAACATAATCATAATGTCAATTAATGGAAAAAAATAATCCACACTCCACTGTGGGAACCTCTTGCCTTGACGTCACGTATGCTTGTTTTTGTTAGCATTTGTGAGCGATCACGCAAACAGTTACACGGCGGGCGGGCTGTGCACTGTCTGGGCTTTCTGTACATCACAGTCTGGTTTAGTCAGTGTAGTGTTCTCAAGAATCAGTCTTGTATTTATTTTTCTTATTCATTTTATTTGCGGATCTTTTATTCCCACTTAATTTTTACTCTCACCAAAATATGTAAATTGGAACAGTCTTTGTTTAGATGTAAACCAATTTTGGAAGAAATACGTCAACAACAAGGAGGGATGAGATAGAACCACTGAGCAAACAACAAATCATATTAACATAGCTCATAGCTTTTATAATACAGTATTTTTAATTGTAAATATACTTCATAGACACCCGCTAGCCTATATTAAAATGACAAATATATGCTTCAACTGTCATGCAAACGAGCAACAAGTAAAAAAAATATGTATTTTGTTTTAATGGGATGTACCCTGACTGCCATTTTCCACACCAAGTTTGTGCAATTGACTTTTTGAAGGACCTTGAATGCAATACTTTCACATTTTTCGCCGACAAAATTAACAATAAACGCAATTTATAACAACTCCTTACATCTTCTTGTGGACTCTCGTAGTCTAAAACCACTACAAACTGTACTAAATAGGAGTTATTAGGGGAAATTAAGACAAAACGTGAGTGAAAAAACCGTCCACCGTCTGAGGCGGAAGCGGGCCCACCCAATTCGAGCGAAAACACGAGCCTTCTCCTTACCTGTCGCCAGAGCTGCGGCGATAAATACCGCCCAAAACATCTTCTTTCCGCCGTTCTGCGTCTCACTCGATGAATCTTGTGTTTCTTAATCAAGAAATAGTCCGGGGGGGGGGGGGGAAACAACTTTACATAGCGCGCTAACTGTATTTTATTCGGTCAGCCAGGTAAGCGTCAGCTCCATTTTGTGACGCTCCGAGTATCGCTCAGGAGGGAGGTACCTGAACGCACCACGCAGGTGTAAATTCAGACATATTTCGAAACAGGGAGGGAAGTTAAATTTAAACGCCTTATTTTAGCAAGCGCAGATTAATTTAACGCAGAATTTAGTCAATCAAAGTATAACGCAAATTTTAAAATGCAAATGAGTTTGTGTAGCCACGCCATGTTTTTAATACGGTTATAAGCGAACACTAAACTAACTTGACGTCCCCTACTGGTTAAAGTGGTACGACCCGGTTGGCGATAAGGTTATCAAAATGTTGTTTGTTAATGTTCAACAGACTCTCGGAGTTTCTTTGAAAGTCGAATATTCTTGTTCTTCCCGCTCGGATATATAATACCACACTGCGTACTGTAGATAGAGACCATCCACAGGAGTTGACAATAATAACACGTTACTGGCAGTTTCTATGTCAAGTGACGTTTTGGCGACATTTGGTCGCTCCTCTCGGGTGCAGAGGCGTAGAAAGATGAATCATTTACTTCCGGGGGGTTTAAGTCCCTCCCTCTTTTTTATTTCTATTTCATAATGTGGTTTTATTTTAAGTACACATTTCCTTACCGTATGACAGTATGAAATGAAACTCACACAGTCACCACGTTGGTATTTGCTGACCTCCAGTGGAGGTAAATTAGTCAGACAGAAACCAAACACTTTGTAGGCCAGTGAACCACGTTTGGTACCTTCGGGGGGGAGTTTGCGGTTTTCAACAAAATCACTTTTTTGTCATATTTGTTACAACTGTCAGTATATACCTGACAGTAGTAATACATTAGCACAATTATCTTTGAAAATTGGTGGAGCTTATTTGTATCCCTTTTTTGGCGCTTATGCTTCAATTTGTGTTGGAACTGAATCTAAAAAAAATCAAGCAAACAGAAATATTGTAATCTGGCACCAACAGACACCACACTACCAGTTTTTCTTCCTGATGAAGGGTAATGATAAAAAAAAAAAAAAAAAAAAAAGGTACAGTACTAAATATATATGAAAATGTGTGGCAATAATTTTCTAGGGTTAGAATCTTTTAGTACATTTTATAATTAAATTAAAAAAAAACTGTAAAAGTCGGATTTCTTTTTCCCTTATGCACAACCAATAAAATCTTAATATGGGCCTTTATTTACTCATCAGCAAATGGAAGGGAAAATGATTGGTTTGTTACAATACATGCGAAGCGAAACTGGAGTTGACATGCTTCTGTCGTTGCTGCTGTTTTGGTAAGCAACGCAGTTCAAGTGGGCTAAGCTCTATAATGACACTTACTACCTGTCTTTATCCTGATGGGAAAGAGCATTCATTTATTAGACTGAAGTAGACTATTACATGGTAGTCAGTAAGTCAGTCAGGCCGGGGCTGGTCCTCCCGCTTCGAGGAAGGCGTGGTACGAACCAAACGAGGTCTGATAAAAGAGTTAACTATGTCAATTCGTGTTTAGACCTGACAACTCTACTGTGCCGCAACGGTAAGAAGACCAAATCCATGTTTGCTTTATACCAGCAGAATGTTGACTTACTGTAATAGATGGCAAATGCTGATTTTATTCCTACATTCCTGTTTAAGATGCAGTTGTTATTTTGCATCCTTTTATTATCTCTGGTGGGTTTTCCAGTTTGTCTGTCTTTACTTTGTAATCCGACCGGCGACCAGTTAGGTGTAAACACACTTTCAGGTTGAAGTCCAATGACATGCAGCCAAACACAGGGTAATAAGTTAAAAAAAAATTTTTATATTCCCGGTTAAAGTTGGGAAACAGCAGGCCATGTTAGTCAATGGTAGTGACGCTCCCCTGCCAGGAATGCTCATTCGCATTCATTTCATCACAGGTTGTTTACCTTAGTCTTGATGTGATGCGCTTTGACAATGCCTTTGCTTGAAAAGAAAATATTAGACTTTATTGGTCCCACAATGAGGGAAAATCTAAATTTTACGGCAGCAAAGTAGAGAACATTTAAAAAAAAAAAAAAAACTGAAGATAAGAATGAGCATTATCTGTGTATACGGTACCTGCATATGACAATATCAACACTATATAGTCAGATATCTGTGAAAAGGCAGCAAGAATAGTCAGCAACGTTGTGGCAATTATATCGTACATGTGGACGGAGTGACACGTAATAGACATTGATGCAGTTATACATATATAAATATAAAAGCAGAGATAAAAGCATTTACCAGTACATTATTAAGTCTTGTAATTTTTGTTGCTTTAATTCAGCAGTTTGTTTTTCTTCCTAAAATTAATTAAATTAAATGTATTCTTTTAATTCTTTAATCTCAATAATTGATTAAAACTATTTTATATTTACCCCCAGGTATAGACTACTGAGAGCATTGTTGGATTTTGAGACATATTTCATGTTTACTGAGGCACCATAGAGCCAATGTTACATCCCAAATACTAGAAAAAGATGGTTTGGTAAAACATGGCACCTTTAATTGCATTGTAGCAAATTAATAATCCATAGGGGGGGGAACATAGAAACATTTGAAAACTCATTCAAATTAGGAAATTTGATGAATCATCCCATCTTCATTGTTAAAAAGTATTGATACTATTATTAATGATACTAACACTGTATTGACATGGTAATAGATCAATACCATATCTGTTAGCACAACATTTGTGTTGTTACATAATTGCTCACATCCGTAATCAAAATGACAAAGACATTCACATACCACCAATTTGACAAACGTCCCAAGGCTGCTTTGGGGGAAACCACACAACATACAATCGAAAGCCTTTTTCACACAGACAAAAAAACATTTTAGGGACCCAAAACCCAACACCCCCAGAACTCACTCAGTTGCGCCCCTTGTAAAGCTTGAAAAAAAATTGCCCACGACACCAGTTTCACCAACCAATACGAAATTGGGTGGAGATGTCTAACATAACATTCATTCATTCATTTTCCATACCGCTTATCCTCACTAGGGTCGCGGGTATGCTGGAGCCTATCCCAGTTATCTTTGGGCGAGAGGCGGGGTACACTCTGAACTGATCGCCAGCCAATCGCAGGGCACATATAAACAAACAACCATTCACACTCACATTCACACCTACGGGCAATTTAGAGTCTTCAATTAACCTACCCTGCATGTTTTGGGGATGTGGGAGGACACCGGAGTACCCGGAGAAAACCCACGCAGGCATGGGGGAAAGCATGAAAACTCCACACAGGGGAGGCCTGATTTGAACCCGGGTGTTCAGAACTGTGAGGCAGACGTGCTAACCAGTCGTCCACTCGAACATAACATGAGGCACAAATAAAAGTCTCAAGGACGCTTGCCAGATATTGAACAGGAAGTCAGCCAGTGCGAAAGAGACATGAGTCTGTAACTGTCAGGATTGGGTCTTGTGGTGTTGGAGGCAAGAAGGTGGAGAAGCAGGGAGGCAAGGCAGGAGTGCAGGAATCTCAAACTTGTATTTATCCATCCATCCATTTTCTGACCCGCTTCTCCTCACTAGGGTCGCGGGCGTGCTGGAGCCTATCCCAGCTGTCATCGGGCCGGAGGCGGGGTACACCCTGAACTGGTTGCCAGCCAATCGCAGGGCACATAGAAACTAACAACCATTCGCACTCACAGTCAGGCCTACGGGCAATTTTAGAGTCTCCAATTAATGCATGTTTTTGGGATGTGGGAGGAAACCGGAGTGCCCGGAGAAAACCCACGCAGGCACGGGGAGAACATGCAAACTCCACACAGGCGGGACCGGGGATTGAACCCCGCTCCTCAGAACTGTGAGGCTGACGCTCTAACCAGTCGGCCACCGTGCCGCCAACTTGTATTTAATAAAAACAAAACAATAAGGCAAACCAGGCGCAAGGCATACTAAAAAAATAAAATTAAAAATTCAAGTAAAAACAACAAAAAACAACATTCAAAGCAACAAACAAACACTGGGAACAACTCACCACAAAAGCAAACAAGACTTGACCAGGGAACTGACTGACCACAACATGACAATGAACCAAGAAGGACTGAAAGAAACCAGGGAACTAAATGCAAGCTAACTGACAAGACACGAGTGGCTGGAGGGAGCTGATAGGCTGACACATAGTGGGCGGACAAGAACGGGTGGCGACAATAACCAAATGAGCACACGAGACATGAACAACATGGGACAGAGGAAAAGATGAAACAAAACTAAATGTAATCTAAACTAAAACACAGACCATGACAGTAACACCAAAGAGGTATATCTGTACCCGAAGGCTCAATATTGGATCCGCTGCTGTATACAAATGGTTGCTACGGTTGTCCATGAAGTGAACTTTGCAAACAGAGCGCTCGCAGGTTACAGTTTTGGTTGACATGCTCTTGTTTTGGATCTCATAAGGTCATACAGGTGTACCTAATGAAATGAAGTGTGTTGTAAATACTGGCATCGTTTAGCGCTGACAAAGACAGCTCGGATGGCGTACTCCACCGGTACTCTGGCGCAAGGATGCTTCGGCAAGGTTTACCGGGAGAAGTACAATGACACCTGGGCCGCCATCAAGAAGGTTCCCCAGCAACTCATAAGCAGGAAGGATCTGGAGAGGGAGTGCGAAGTGTACAAGTGAGTAACAGGCAGACCACTGGATTCTACAAATTTCAAATCCATCAACTTGTCCACAGAGCGCAGAGTAGATATCAGGAGATAGACTCGTGAGAGGTGGAGGGGGCAACAAGGAAAAATAGAAATCTGAATATAAAAATGGAAAGAAAAACATGAAAACAAACACAATCATCAAAGTAAAACAAGTATATAAACTTGTCTGAGCGTTGAGTAGTTACCAGGAGACAGGCTCACAAGTAGCAGTTTCACACAACTGCAAACCAGCAATAATCGTAATAATATCCATTCTTTGTCGTCATTTGTCCATTTTCCGTGCGTTTTTCGCAGCAAAGCCAAACACCCGAACATAGTGAAGTTGTTGGGCAACATCAACCTGAAAGACGGCAAATGGATCATTCCGCTGGAGTTCGTCTTCGGAGAGGAGCTGGAGACAACCATCTTCAAGGTGGCAAAGTCCAAAATACAGGTCAGCACGCAACCCAATGGCAATTTCATTCCATCTACAGGGATCTCGTTAATGTGCGTCCTACGTCCTAGACGCACAAAAATGATGAGGGACGCAAAAAGCATTGTGAACGTGTGCACACTGACGCACAACATTGCTTTCCGTTGTATGTGTGCAAGGCTCGAATTAAGCGGTCTCACATCACACCCATGAACCTAATGTATTAATGTGTCACAAAATGCTAAAATGCTAGTTGTTTTAAGTAAAGATGCACAAAAAACTTTTTAAAAAATCATGCCTTATCTTTTATGTACAATGTGAATTTAAAAAAAAAAAAATTGTTGGTTATATAAAAAAGGAAACTTCATTGTACGTTATAAAGTGAAAGGTCTTATTTTCTCTTTTGTATTCAAAATTGCTCTTTAACCAAGCAAAATATAGTTTATCCAAATAATCGGTTGTTTGATAGAATTTTCAGTCGGATACTCGAGTACTAAAATATTCGTTAGTTTCAGCCCTACATTCAATTACCCCACTATATTGTCATATTTTTAGTGTTTCATAAAATCCTTGCTTCGGGTCCTTGTACGATTAAGCTGCAAAAAAAATGCTCCTCAAAATTAGAAAGCTAATCCTCAAACGAAATGATAAGCAAAACAGCTGCTCAAAGAAAAAAACTAATTTTTGAGCTGTGTATGTGTGTGTGTGTGTGTGTGTGTGTGTGTGTGTGTTGCTCAAGTACTTAAGAGAATTATTATCCATTAAAAGTCAGAGTCCTGTCTTGGTGTTAGCCAATCAGAAGAACAGTAGGGCGGGTTATCCTTTCATAAGTACAATGGACACGAGAGCTTTTTTTCCGGACACGATCAATTTTGATTTTTGTGGTAAACCCGGCGCGCCACTCAGCGAACGGCTTTGGCTCCGTAGATGCAAACAACTAAAAAACTTTAGGGAAAGTTATTTATTACATTTGCTAGCTCTTGAGCTAGCTAGCAAGCTAAGGAGAAAAACAGCTCCCTCTGGATCGCTCGATTGTGGCGACATCGTTTAAAACAGAGGTCACTAAGTGGCGGACCTCATTCCGCGTCCGGACCCAGAAGCAGTCCCATACGGACCCACACCATAGCCAAAAAATGTTATGTTATGCAAACAACTGCGACATTTGAGGGAAAGTTCACTATTTATTACATTGGCTAGCCAGCGAGCTAATTAGCTAGTGTGCTACGGAGCTAAACAGCTTGTTCTGGCTTGCTCGATTATGGTGAAATCGTTTGTAACAGAGGTCACTAACTCGAGGTCCGTGTTCGGAGCCAGAAGCAGTCCCAAAAGGACCCACACCATAGCCAAAAAAGAAAGATTATGATTCAAGACATACGGGGTGCTTGTAGGCACATATTTTACGATTGAACAATCTCACGGAACACCAACAAACAAAAATGTCACAAAAAGTGGATACATTAATTACTCTATGTACTTCCTGCCATCTAATGGAAGACCATTCATTTGTTCTGTCTGTCACTGTGCCTCACTGGCATAAATAGATGAACAAATCTACATTATTTCTTGGAAATAAATATTTTTTTGCGCAATTACATAAACATTTTATAATTTCCCACGGCACACCTGAAGAGCGCTCACGGCACAGTAATGCACCCTGGCACACGGGTTGTGAATCACTGTTCTATTTTAAGCGGAGCAACATATTTCAGGTTTTACAGTAGTGATGAATTGTACCGACCAGTCACATGGGAGTTTCGCCATCCTTTCAGCCAATCAAATCTGCATCGCAGGCAGTAATTACTGAAATCACTGACTGTGCACAGGCCAGACAGAGACAAGGAGGGGGGGAGGGAGAGAGAGAGAGAGAGGGTGTAAGTTGAGTTAAGAACAGAGAAGGATCAGAAAATGACCGACAAAGGAAGAGAACATTTTGAACAAATGGCGCTTAAAATGGAACGGGCAGACTCATTTTTGTTTCTATGTCTCAGTGGGAAGTTCCCAATGGGAGCTCTTATTAAAAGTGCACATACTCTAATACTGTATGTGAAATGCCATTATGAACCAAAACAAAGATTTTTAACAAACATAACCTCTAAAAGAGTTCTGTTAAAATGTCTTAAATTAAAATATGTAAAAAAAAAAAAAAATAATAATAATTTGGACTTCACTTAAACAGAAAAGGAGAAACTCACACTTTATTTTTCATAAGTTGAGCACTTTCTTTGAAAATGTATAACTTTCTCTTTTTATTTACTTGCTCTTATTGTGAAATGCAGCCCTACATTTTATTTAGTAAGTGAGAGAACATTACACTGTTGTGCTGTGTATATATTGTGTATGTGTGTATATTGTTGTCGTGGCAGGCCGAAACACATACAATACATTGATAGAGAGCAAGAGCAATGGATAACACAAAAATATTGTACAGTTTAAAAGACTAAAGATTAAAGAGCAAAACTGCAATAAGAACCTGCAATATAGCAGAACCGTGAAGCAAGGACCGCAATGTAGAGGAGGATTTCTCTATCTGAATTCCGAGATGATGAAGTTGCAGGGACTCATTGTTTGCATCCCGGAACTCACAGTCTCAAGTGTAAAATTATCTATACATCTAATTCAGCGGTGAGCAAACTTTCATGCTCAAGAGCTGCAACAAATATCACAGAACTCTTAATATAAATGCTTGGTGAGCCAAATTAAAGAACATAGCAGGCCGTACGTAGCCCTCAGGTCAAACTTGACCCACCCCAGGCTAATTCGTCTTCTGAAATTTTGTTTTTCCTATCGCACCTTGCTAATTCCACACATGAAAATTCATTCAAGCCCGAGGGAGGACGAGCAGGTTGAGCAGTTGTCACCTGAACTAAACTCTTCCACCTTTTCATTTGTTTTTTGTTTTGTTTTTTTACAGCTGACTCCAACAAATCGAGGCAAAATCATCATAGGCATGTGTGAGGGGCTCCTGCACCTCCACTCTAAAGATATCGTCCATCAAGACCTCAAGCCTGAAAACATCATGGTGGGTCCACGTGTTAAAGTTAAAATTACCTTTCGTCTAAAGTCAGCTAGGAAAGGCCCCAGCTCACCCATAACCCTAGGGATGATAAGTGGTACAGAAAATGGATGTATGGATGAATAAACACCTTTCCTTAAAAAAAGAAAAATGCACATTTTGGTTTTGATAAGGCTGAAAAAAAATTTTTAAACAGCAATGCATGTACAGTAGACACCATTAATCTGAGCTTACCTTTTTGATCCACTTGACTAGTGGTAATAAAAAATAATATTTCTGAACCAATAAATTATTGGACCAATCAAATTAATAGCACAAGAAACATCAGTGTGATTATGCAATGTACTTCTACAATAGTGGTTCTCAAACATTTTACACCAAGTATGACCAAAAAAATAACGGAAATGAAAAACGTTGTACTTAAATGACTTAATTAAAATGTATTGCACATACAAGTTAAATATATACTTTACCTAACTAATTGATTAAAAACAAACAGTTCTTAACTCATTCACTGCTGTTTATGTTTATATTCGTCAACTGGAATCCAATCGTTGACTGCCATCAACATATATGTATATTCGTCAAGTACGTTTTTCCAATGGGTAGGCATGGAAGAGGGTCTCACCCAGCTTGTCTGTGAAATTCAGGATTGCAAACCACTGTAATGATGAACAGACACCAGTAGATGGACCAGCACGGCTTTTGAGTCCAAGATAAAGACTAGGGGGTCAATCTCAGCTTGTTAGGTCGATTATGAGGGGGGGAGAAATGCAACACGTTGGAAGTCTGACAAGTTTAGGGGCGTCCCACTTGATCGGTATGCCTATGTATGTTACGGTAGGTTGTAGAAAGGGTGTGTCGCAAGCGTGACAAAAGATGCCATAGTTCATGGACTGAACGGCTAATGCTATGTAAATAAAGGTGCTGACGTTCAACTCATGCGTTGAATCAGCGTCGCTCATGGTGGTGCGTTTGTTAGTTGTATATCTGTAAATAAACTGTTTTGCCGTCCAAATCCCTTTCTTAGTCTTGTTTTATAGTTTTGTTGTTGTCTTTCCAGCAAAGTTTGTTTTTGGTGATACCAATCCATGTCCTACTGCTGATTACTAAAGAAAAGAAAACACTTGAAAAAAATGTTTTTGCGGTGAAAGAAGAGAGTCTACTTTTTCTTTTGGTAGGTTGGGTGCTGATATTGACACAGAACACAATATTCCCACCAAGTGGGCCAGCACGGGAAATGAATCGGGCATTCACGTTTTCTTTTAAAAGCAAAAATAGTTACAACGTCACTAATGGTATAGTGGTACATTTGTCTGACTTCGGTGCAGGCAGTTCCCACTCAGTGACGGTGTGAATGTGAGTCTGAATGGTTGTCTCGATATGTGCCCTGCAGCTGGCTGGCGACCAGTTCAGGGTGTAGTCTGCCTTTTTCTCCAAAGTCAGCTGGAATAAGCTCCAGCACCCCTTGACCCTGAACAGGATAAGCGATGTAGGGAATGGATGGATGGAGAAGTAGTTACATACTGCAGGGTTAAATACAACCGAACTGTACTTAGGCAGTTATTATTTCATGTATCACCAGAGGGAGCCCACGTGTAGCATGCTTTGAAAAACCGTACTCGAGAACCCGCTCCTGTAATCTTTCTCGGCCTGCAGGTAGAACACAACACCAACCGAGCCGTGATCATCGACCTGGGCCTGGCCAAGTTCTTCCGGCGCGGCCTCAACTCAGCCGTGGACATGGGAAACGAGGCCTACTCGCCCCCCGAGGTGCTGGAGCGCCACAAGCAGCGGGACCAGCGCTCGGATGTGTGGGCCATGGGCAAGATCATCGCAGAGCTTTGCGCCCGCGTCCGGCTGCACACGCCCAGTGTCCAGCCGGCCAAAATCCGGGAGGTAATGCACAGCCAGCCCTACTGCCAGGCCGTGTGCAGGATGGTGGAGAGTAACCCTGCCCTGAGGGCCTCCATGGTCGGCGTCATTGCTGACATAAGGAGGGCGGGCGGAGGTCAGGGGCACCTCCCTTTGCCGTCGACTCAGATCAGAAACCGGTCGGCGTCACCTGGTCGGAGAGGAGCGTCTCCGTTCAACAAAGATCGGCGAGGTGCGGAAACTTTCAATGTATTGAACTTTAAAGTTAAATATAAGTGAACTTTACTTAGGCAGTGTCACCAATGATACAAGCGCCACACTTTCAGAATCACTTTTATTTAAGTTCTTCCTTTTTTTGTCCTTTCCTGTCTTCTGATCTACCTTGTTGTCCTTGTGTTTTCTTCATTTCTTTCTTGCTTTCCAAGCTGGGATTCAAACCCCGAACCAGAACTGTGAGACAGACGTGCTAACCACTCGACCATTGTGCTGTTCCCGTTTGTTACACTTTCCCTCATTGATTCCTTTCGATTTTTCATTTTTCCTTCAGACCTACATTGTCCTTTTTTCCGCCTTTATTTGTTTCTTGTTTCCTGAGTCAGGATTCAAACCCAGAACCTAAAACTTGGAGGACGCACTAACCACTCTTTCACTGCGCTGATTCCTTTCTAATTGTCATTTTCATTTCCTGTCTGTGACTGCCCCCCCCCCTGATTTCTTACTACTGTCCCCAATTACTTGTTTTTTTACTTCCTGTTTTGCTCCAAAATACAAACGCAGTCGGTAAGGTAGTTGTACATCCTACCAGTAACTATAAAAGAGCACACACACACAAAAACAACAACAACAGGTTTACCCAATTAGAACAAAAGCATTTGAATTTCTTACTTTCGCGAACAGTTTTCTTGAGCAACAGATCTCACTAGTCTTGTGAAGTGAAAACACTTTCAAAGTCAAACTTGCTTTTGAGTCGATTTCAGGGGAGCGAAGTTTGCTTTCTGTCAAAATGAACAGAGCATGTTTGAACTGGAAACCCCGATTGGATTGTAATGAAAACAAGATTGTATAAAAATTATTTTTTTTTTAAATAAAATAAAATCAACAACAGACCAAGAAACAGTTTTCCATTTTTAAGAGTGGGAAGACGTCTAGACTCATTCAACCCCACCCCTTCTTCATAGTCCGCTAATTTATCCTATATATAACCTATTCTGCTTCAATGATAATACCGTGAATAATTGATAATGATTTATAATTGCCATGAAAAAGATTAAGCAGAAAAAAATGCAAATAAGCAGGGTTTTAAGAATCCCTGAATAGGTGAATTTGTGAAAGCTAAATCACGAACAATCGGGGATCCACTGCAATAAATGCTAATTATAATAACAAACAACAATGTAACAATATACAGTGGTACCTTGACTTACGAGTGATCCGACTTGTGGCAGAACCCTTCTTCAAAAAAAAAGAGGCTTCAAGCTGTTTATTACCACTCCCAGTTGAAGTTTCCTCTCAAACTAAATAAACAATTACATGTATTTAGACAACCACATCACTTTGCTTTAGGAAATTCCGCTAGCTTAATGCTGACACACAATGCAAAACACCATAAACGAGCTAACGAATAGCATCTACATTGCGGTGTTAACCCTTTTGAGCAACGGATATTTGAACACAAAAAGGGAAGCAACACAACTAGACAGAAAATATAACAATACTCAGTGAAAGACGACTAATAGTACTGCAGCTGAGTTGTGAAACTCTGTTTCTAATAAATGTCTGTATCATACTGCCCCCGTGTGGTCAAGGCGCACCCACCAGGAGGAGCACAACGTGGGACTGGAACAGATTAATGGCATGTTTGGGTAAAGTTGAGATAGGAATGTTTTGAGTGACGAGGGTGGTCACGGAACGAATGAAACTGAAGTCACTGTATGAGATGATTTTTACATAGTTTAAAAAATTGTTTTATGTTTTAAAATTGTCTTAACCCCTCACCTAAACTGTTCCACGATTTTCAATAGAACCAATGTTTAAAAAAAAAAAAATATGATTAATGACATTTTCTTTTCAGCGCACTCACCAATGAACAGGCGTGCATCCCCACTGGGGTGGGAGCGTACCCCTCGACCGGACAAACTCGTCCACCACCGCCCCAGACAACCCCGCTCGGTGTCTCCGCAGAGGAACCAAGCCCTAGTCGCAGCAGGAGGTAGAGGTGGTGTTGGTGGTGCACTAGAGCTGACCAAAGACATGATGAAGATGGGCTTGTACCAGGAGGCCAACCGGGACCTGCCGTGCCACCTGCCCGCCACCGGCCGGGTGATGGTGCGTCGCTTCGAGGAAAAGAACGGCGAGGTGGAAACATGGGAGCAGAAGGAGGTGGTCATGCGCGACGGCAAGATAGTCAAGTACAAGGATGTAACCTTCAACAGTTCATAATCAGAATCCATCTCAGAGATTGGGGGGGGAAGAAAAGTTGGGGATACAGTGATCCCGCGCTATATTGGGGATCGTTTGCTCCCACGCTATTTTGTGGCTCCCTGAGCGATTGCGTTTTATTCATTTTTACATTATACAGGCAAGTCCAAATTTAGTTTTGTGCCTTAAGTGTAGTACCACGTTGTTCCCCAACTTGCTGGACAGCACTGAGCTATACTGGAAAAGATACAGCGGAATTAAGAACAGGAAAAGGAGGCAGAGAAAGCACCCAGCTAAACTCCAATAATATTTGTCGTTTCCACAGAGCAGAATATATGCCTGTGTGTATTGTGGTATGATGTCTGTATATGTTGCTGCTCCTTGTTTAAGCAGTTGTTTGAAGCTTTATAACTACCATAATGTCTAAAATCATTTCAGTAATCCCATTCTATGATGTTTCACATTATGTTAGCATTAAGATAGCAGACAAAAAGTTTTGGTTTGGTTGAACAGTTTAGTGTTTAAATACACAATGTTTAATTGCCCTCCATCCCATGGGCCACTCCAGATTTTAATGCACAACACGAACACTGAGTCGGGACAGTGACTGCCAGTCGGGGACCTGGCAGTCAAACTAACGGGGGTAGGGGGGATATCCACTATGCTCATGGCACGGTGGAGGCCTCTCTCGTGCCCAGCAGCTGCCCCCCGGATTGTCCCCCTATTGGGCACTCCAATTTTCCCTCCATCCTCTGGCTGGGACGGGCACTGACTACAGTGGCAGGCTCTACTGGTTGAGGAGGGGTCTCTCACTCTCCCATGGGTGGGTGGGGGTGGCATGGTGCGTGTGGCAGTGGACGGGGTGGTTGTTGGCCAAGGGGGCGACGGTGGGTCCCTGTGTTCTCCTCTAGGGGGCCAGTTTTAGGGGTGCTTCGGTTGGGCTGATGGGCCGCGCTGGGTCTCTTGGTGTGGGTGGTGTCCTGTCTACGGGGCTGTTCTCAGGTAGGCCCCTGGGCCCGCCCTCCCCTTCTCGGCTGGGTGGGATGGGGTCCTCAACTCCCATTCTGCTGGCACAGCAATTCCAGGACACTTCTGGCGTTTATGTTGCATGTAAGACTGTGTCAATTTACTTGCATATGGCTGCAGACAGACACCCCTGGGATTCAATTGCTGGGTATGGGACCACTCCCTAATTACCATCAATAACTCTTATGACCTAGCGAACTTCTTGTGAGGTCCCCTCACTTTCACTCCATTTAGAATTTACACAGCTACTCCCACCACACTCCAGCAACCGAGTCCACTACCCTTGTCCTGCTCACTTCCCCTCCTGTCCTGACCAGAGTCTAGCACTACAGTGCCGTACAATACTCAAAATCAAATTTGACATTGTATTATGCATATAATGATTTGTTTTGCTAATTTCTGCTATTGTCTTATCTTATTTTTTTCCCCCTCTTTCATCTCCTTTTTCTTTCAGTCACTCCGCTTAAAAACATCGTTCTGTCCGACTGAAAAGAACCACAGTGGCAGTATGAAATTGCACAGTAAAACTGTTCTGGCATAAAAGAGATACAGAATCTCCATTAGGCCTAACAGCCAAACAGGACGGGTAAAAAAAAATAAAATAAAATAAAATAAAGTTTGTCTTTGTGATAGGTGCCATGCTATCATTTTTTGTAAAAGAATCCTGGCACAATGCTGGTTCCGAAATACTTAGGAATTTCTCCCAAAATAAATTGAAGCCATTTATTCCTCATCTCGTCTGAGTCTTGCAGGGGATGCAAAGCTTTGCACAAAACACCGCACACTGTCACTCAGCCATTTGTTTCTGAGATGAGCGGGCGTGTACCAACCACGAAGTGAGCAGGTACTTAAATATTGACAAAACTGTCACCATGATAGCAGATTCAAATCCACCCGTTTTGCAAGCGGTTGGGTGGTTTCAAAGGCTACTGCATTCAATTTTTAAATCAGATGTCAAACATAAACCACGTCACACACTCATTTTGACCTATGCTATGCATAAGACAGTAGAAAAACAAAGTATGTTGATGCAAGGGGACCGTTAAGTGTTCTCAAACATTAGTGTGTCCTCACGTAAACTAGTTTTCCTTTTGTTGCAGTGTAAATAAAGCTTTACCTCCTCCATGCTGTCAAACCAGGCAGGTTGTGCGTGGTTATTCTCCGTCATTATAGCAACATATTGACAGCTTGTTGATACTGGAATCAGTCAAACGCGATACTGCGTAGTACCACTCTGCCAAGTCGTTTGTTTCATGTCAGTTTTACAGTAAACCTGAACTGGAAGGGACAAAAAAAAAAAAAAAGCTTGAAGCAAACACACTTTACCTCTCATTTGAGTCTTCTTTCTGTTTTCTCAAAGTGATATTGTAAGAGTCTCTCATTTCTTGACGACAGTGAGAACAGGCGGTAAGGAATACTTTAAACAGTTTTGTGCTTAAAGCATGTTAGAGGGGTAGAACTATCAAATGATGTGTGGATCATCATACCTTATCGCACCACAACTTGACCCATTGTAGGGTTTTGGGTGAAATTTCATGATGAACCAAAAAATGCACTATCACAGGTAAATTTGACCTTTAAACTGTTTGATGTTTCAGTATTTTTTGCACAACTTCATGGAGCCGCAGGGTGAAATTCACAACATGCGCTGGAGGAATGAAAATTTCCAAGGCGGTGCGCTTCTGTGCCTCTTCCAGTCTCCCTGCACCCCTGTTGCAACCTTCCGATGGCACACTGTGACAGAGATGTCAAACTCATTTTCAGTTTCATCCAGGGGCCCTTAACAAAGTGAAACCATATAATTGTGTAATAACCTCCTTGTGATATATAGTATACACAACAAATTGATGGATAACTAGTTTTGAAATCCGAAGTCAATGCAATTCGTTTGTTCAACTATGGATTAATTTCAAAAAGGGGGGTTGATTATCCTCACTAGGGTCACGGGCATTTAAAGTTTTAGACAACTTCAAATTAAGTTCCACTGTGGTGCATTTTAGGTTCATCCTGAAGCTTTACCTCCAAACCCAATATCCCTAACTTTGTGAGTAGTGTATTATGTTTGCATGTGCAGCCAAAAGGACCGTTTACCCTCTGGGCAGTGCAAATACAAGCTAGTGAATAAGCACACCTGAGCACATGCTGTATTACAGCTGGAATATGACACCTGGAAATGGCTGTTGAACACATTGGAACATGCTTTCTAG
>NC_084507.1:12494122-12526622 GCF_024500385.1 Phyllopteryx taeniolatus | reverse complement strand
TAGCAAAGACCCTTGAGGCACACTGGACGTGACCTCAATATGTTCTGAATTGGCATTTCAGATTGTCACAAACTACTTCCACCCATACATGTACACCTGAAACCATTTGTGCAATTTATCAGTATCATCATACAATGCTAGAATATGCATAAGCTTAACATGTGAAACTACCAAACGCTTTACGAATATCTAAGTAAACAAATCACGATATATGTACCACAATCAATAACAATTGACACTGGTGAGAATGGAGGATACACACTTGTAGCCAAATTTGTCCATGGCGATGGCAGCGTGCTTGGGGTTGGTGTCGCACGTGTACAAGTTGCGATCATCCTCGGGAATCAGGTCCACGTCATGGAAGAAGAGGCAGTCCCAGTCGTCCTCACGCATGGCCTCGCGGAAGCCAGCATTCATCAGCTTGGCCCGGTTGAATGTGTAGTTGCCCGCCTGCACGGGAAACACAAATCAAAGGAAATCAAACCAAAAATATAAACACCTCACTTTTTCCTTTGGGATAAACAAAGGTGGCAAGCGTAATTATTTGAGTTTAGAAGCCATCGTTCACACAACCTTTTTTTTTTTTTTTTTTGGTCCTGTTCGGCTGTTAGGTCAAGCAGAATGGTAAATCTGTATCCCTTTCATGCCGGAACAGTTTTACTGTGTCACAGTGGAGTTTTTAAGCTTCCGCTGTGGTATTATAATTGAGGCTTATTGAGAATCAGACTTGATCAGTCGAACAGAACAAAGTTTCTAGAAGGGAGAGCGAAACAAAGACAAAAGACAAAGCACTAATTGTAAACAGGATGAGAGAAGTAAATCATTACATTATCTACAACAATGAAACATTAAATATGAGTGTTGCATGGGACTGTAGTACTACACCCTGTGAGGGAAGGACAGAACAAGATAGAACAGGACAAGGACAGGAGAAGAAGCATGCAGGACAAGGGTCGTGAACCAGACTATACAACTATACAAAGTGTGGTGGCATTAATTATGTAAATTATAAAAGCCTACAGTACGAGAGTATAAGTGAGGGGATACACAAGCGATTTGCATATTCATGAGTTATTTGTCGCAGTAAGTGCGTGACCCCACACCCAGTGAAAGAGTCCTAGGTCGTGTGTCTGCGGATACATGCAAGTGAATTGATAGCGTTTTACATGCACAAAGACTGATAGAAGTCTCCTGTAATTGCTGTGGCCGCACCGCGGCGGTTGAGGACGCCACCCCATCAATCGAGGGGCGGGATCAGGCCCAGGGGTCACGTCCCACACAGAGGTACCCAGGGCGGTCCGCCGGCCCCACCGAGGCGCCCCGACAACTGGACACCCCCCACGTCGCGCCACCCCTCCCCCCACCCCACGTCCCGCCACGTTGGTGGGGGTCCCAAATTTGATTCAACTTTTAGATTGAGAGAAATTGGTGCGTGATCACTGATGATTGGATGTATTTTGGGAGTAATTCCTTGAGCTGCCGAATTGTTTGAAAGAAAGAAATCTATTATTGAGAAAGAGCGGTGAACTGATGAGAAAAATGCATATTCTCTTTTTGTACGGTTTTTCAGCCTCCATATGTCAACGAGACCAAAGTAATCCATATACTGCTCTAGTATATTGGAGCATTGTGGCTGATTACTATTTTTGAGATTTGAACGATCTATTAGGGAATTTAGCGTTTGGTTAAAATCACCTCCCATAATAATTGTAGAAGTGGCTGACAAGTTTAACAAGTGTGAAAAGAGGATGTTAAAAAAGGCTGGATCATCTTTATTTGGAGCGTATACATTGACAATTGTATAAAGCTTGTTATATATTGTAGCCTGTATAATTATATATCGGCCTTCTGGATCTGCTCCAGTAGTATTTATTGTAAAATGTAGTCTTGTATTGACTAGTATTGAGAATCCTCTTTGTCGACAGTTATAAAAGGCCGAGATAACCTGAGTGAAATTAGAGTCAGTGAGCAATTTTTCTTCTGACTTAGTAAAGTGGGTTTCTCGTAATAAGGGGGTCTGTTTTAAATTTAGTGGTATAATCCATAATATTAATTCTCTTTGCCTGTGATCGGAAGCCATTGATATTCCAAGACACGAATGTTAAGTGTGACATATAACGGGTGTGTGTATCATAATTTTAAATCATTTTTTGGTACGACACATTCTTTGTTGTTGTTGTTGTTTTTTGACAGTTTTCTGAAGTTTTTTTTGGTATTGTGTTGACGAATGTTATTTAGAGAGGGTGATAGGGATGCTATATTTGAGTACTGCAAAGGTAGGGTACACAGAAGGGTAACGAGTAAACACTGAACACAGGAAAAAAAACAGTGACAAGGGAATAATATGGGGTGTGGTGCGCAAAAAGAGATTTGAGCGACTTGTGCATTTAGTGTGTGGAAGCAAGCAGAGCAGGAAAGCAGAGAGATAGGAGTGAGGATTCATGCTGGTGGCATGGGTGATTCCATTTGTTGTTCATCTAAGCAAAAGTGGAAAGAATGAAACAAAAAATACAATACATTTTTGACAATTCATAACGACAAGAGATCAAAAGAAGTACTTATCTAGAAGAGCCATGGCATGACGTTGGCATCACGAAACAGTTGGCCGTCGACATATCGCTTATTGACAACTAAACGCGCTCGTTTGCCTTTGTCTCGGAAATTCTTCATCAACGGGTACAAAACTCTAGGCCTCTCATTTATCTCCTTGGGGAACTGGTCGTTCATTCCAAACGAAGTCCCTTTAAGCTCCCGACCTTTGGATTTTGCAAACAGTTTTTGCTGAAAGTGTTCAAACTTTGCAATGATGGGTAGTTTCTTTCATGAGTTTATATTCCAGTCTAAGAGTTTGTACTTCTGACGTTGACATCATGTTTGATCGAAGCGCAGTATTATCTAATATTAGCTCATTCACTTGTTGCATGAATTCCAAGCTCTTTCGGTGATCTCCTGGCGAAGCAAATCAAGTGCAATTGACAATTTCTTGTCGACTGAAAAGAGGACACTCGTCTGTATCTCTGTCGAATCAAGCAAATCCTCAGTTGAGGTGGAAGAATCAGCTTTTTTCCTCTTCAGCGGCAGTTTGACGCGTTGGCTGGGACCCTCCATGTCGAGACGAGCTGGTGTTGACGTAGCTGCGCGGATAGCAAGTGGCTTTGTAAGTTACCGCTGCTCGCGAAGCTGGTGAAGGAAAAAAGAAAAGAACGAAGCGACCATCCGCCGCTGAAAGACAAATGTTATCTTGTAGTCGCGTTTTTTTTTCTTCAAGACTGTGCAAAGGGCGCCGCCATGTTTTTCGTCTTCGAAATCACGCAATCTCTCGCATTGTCACAGCATGCTCCCTCCTCTCACCCTACAGCTGCAGCACACAATCATTTAGGATTTAACTGGAGAGGACTTCTTTCCTAACCAAAACGGTGTAGTGACTATGACCCGGTTGTCATGGCAACCCCAAGAACTGATAAAACTGTTGCGTTCCTGCTTCCTGAACCTCAACCAGCCAGATTGTTTTTACAAGACACAGGAAATCTGATTTATATCTGACACCATTAAACTGGTTGTAAATCTCATGACTGGCACAGCGTGGCTGGGGGGGAAGGAAATGATTGATGACTATTGAACAACGGAAAACGATCACCCCCCAGTGGTGGTTAGAGACACTGCCTGCAGACACTGAAATCCCACGTTGGTAACAAACAAAGCTCCATGAATATTTTAAATGTATGCCTTGATGTCTGTGTCAATGTGTCAGTTTACAGGTTCGGCTACGAGACTTTGAGGACTGTCCTCTTGATTTGAAGCCAAACAGTAAGAAATGATGTTGTATTGAACAATTAGGTGATTTGCCAAGACATGTTGAGACAATCATTCTATATGCTTTACCTATGAGTGAGAGAACAAAATTGGGTTTAAAAAAAACAACAACACATTAATCCAAAATACTCCCATTTTCTTTATGGGCCTAATAGTAGACTAAATTCGAGTCGATGGGCATGGTCTTCTCCACTTCCCCGGACCCTTAGACACGCCACCTGGGTATTTAAGCCTTGGCTTCCGCCTTCTCTCATCTCTCTGTTCCTCCTCAGTTACCCCCACCTTCCATTCTTCGGACCACGTGGTTCGGGCCAACGCAAAACCTGGGATCGCGACTCGGCTTCCCGGCCTTACTTGTCCACCACCAGCCAATCAGAGAAACTGCTGCTAAAAGTACAAGTTACGCTTCCAGCCAAGCGTGAGCTCTCTGATTTACCAGCGGGTCCATGAAAAAAGCAGTGAGAGAAACGGTTGGATTCTCCCACAGAACACGTGAAGAACAACTTATTTTTTCCTTTTTCCGCCCGTTTTGTTCTTTTTTTCCCCCCCTTGTCTGAAGCAGTGTTTTTTTTCCTCCTGAGATGCTCGGAGACAGACCATCCCCAGGGCCAACTGATCTACGGTCGTGAGTAGAGCATGACAATCATTGTCAGAATGTACAAAATTAGTGCAGGATAATTTTGGGGTAAAATACCAGCAACACACAAGTTCTAACTATGTACGAGCTCAACACTCTGTAACCTATGCACGTGCATTTTAGTCCAGCAACACACTATGTCCTATTTTTCTTTACGCATGCCTATATTTGCCCTATTACCATTATTATTATTTTCTTTTTTTAGTAAAATCCCTTTGTATCATTTCCCTGTAAGTTTCCCTTTTAGATTTAATTAAATTTTCTATAAAATTACACTTCCTGTGTTTTGTGTGTGTTTGAGTATAACCAGATAACCTCTAATTGAAAACTCTCATTTCATAAATGTAGCAGTCTTCTAGATAAGAGATTGTTAGAGGGTTTTCATTGGTTTTCCTAAAGTTTACACACAGAAAAAGAGACGGGGTGCCCCTTGACGAGACAAATATAGTTTGATTGTAACATTAAACGTAAGTTGAACTAAACCAGAAGTAAACGCAGGCCTTCGCTTCCAGCGTATTGTTTTCCAAAATTAATTATGTTTTTATAGAAAAAACAAAACTGTACACGCTATAACAGCAACACAACAAATAACTGACTCCCTCAAATAAACGTCTCTTTTTTTCCTGATTGGTAAAAGGAGATGTGTAATTTTCTTAATTCAACAGACGCTATTGTTCACACACAGACATTCATTTCTGAGGACTTTGGTTCAAATTCCGCCTCGCCTTTGCGGAGTTTGCTTGTTCTCCCCGTGCCTCCATGGGTTTTCTCTTGGTACTCCGGTTTCCTCCCACATCCCAAAACATGCATGTTAAGTTAATTGAAGACTCTAAATTGTCCGTACGTATGAATGTGAATAGTTGTTTGTTTATATGTGCCCTGCGATTGGCGGGCAACCAGTCCAGGGTGTACCCCTCCTCTCGCCCAGAGTCAGCTGGGGTAGGCTCCAGCATGCCCGCGACCCTAGTGAGGATAAGTGGTATGGAAAATGAATGAACATTTAACGATAGTGCCAGTTTAGCATGGCTTAGCAGTCTTCCCCTGTTAATTACTACTTGTCCTTCTTTTGTGATAAGAATATCTGTCAGAACTGTATCTCATTCGCCGCCATGGAGGCAATGATAAGAGACTTCTAGAAGAGCGCCGTGTTAGCCAATCTAGCAGGTAGTTGCTAGGCACCCGCAGCCACAGAGCTGCCAAATCGTAGGTGGGGGGGGGGGGGGGGGGGGCGTTCGAAAATTCAATCTGACGCCCTAACTCTACTCTGAGAATGCATGTGTTCAGCACATTCCAACCGCACTCAGAGTTTCTGAATGGGCCGGAGTGCTTCAGAGGGCGCTGGGAGTATATTTCCAAACGTACCCATAGTCAGGTGGGCTTGAAGCTAGTTTTTTTATTTTTAAACAGGGAGGAAAATGCGATGACATCAACAAACGTTATTACGATTCGTTGGTAAAGTCCAAATCTTGTGTCCGCCAATCACTTGCCACGGTACTTAGACATCAAGCATGTGATAGCCACTCGCTCGTTTAATCACTGGCAAACTTCATGTTAAATGACCGCACACGTAGTCTCTTCCTCTCTGGAACATTTTGGACTTTCTCGTAATAGCGGAACACATGCCAACTGCCCGTAACAAAATATGGCTAAACCGGAACACTTGGCATGTCTACATGTGCCCTGATATTCTCTGGCGACCAGTCTGTCCACCTTTATGTGCCCTGCATTTGGCTAGCAACCAGTCCAAGGTGGACCAGCTGGGATAGGGTCCAGATCACCTGCAATCAAAACGAGGACAAGCACTAATGGAAAATCAACAGATGTTAACAACTGACCTGGTGGATGACATAGATTGCGTAATTCAACTGCTGTCGCTGCAGGAATGGGTGCAGGTAGTAGAGCAGGAACTTGAGGTGGTGCTCCCGGTGGCGGTGGGGGATGACCACGGCTGTTCGGTGGCGAGCCTCGCAGTCAGGTGGCCGGTAGCGCCCACCGCGTTCCACCAGTGGGTTCTTGCGCTGCACCTGGGCCAAAGTGAGGCCAGACGGGAAGCTCACGTGGATCGGCCCACCTGAGACGATATGTAAAAATTATGTGAATAAAAGCTCAACATGTACATACTGTACAAAGATAGACACTAATGTAGATTTAACAAGATACTGTGGATACAGTACATAGGGATAGAACTGTTGTAAATATAGATATACAGTGGTCAAAGATAGAGAGAGCTATACGAGTAAGGGGTGAGTAAAAATATAAATTTATCAATGCATTGCAATTCTTTCCCCCGCAATTCAATTTCGATTAAGCAAATCCTCTGAATCAATTCACGCCCTGGCCAGTGGCAATAAATGAATGGGGTTTGACGAAGAAAGTACTAGGAATTGTCACAATGCCATAAATATGCTACTTAATTAGGTATTACTTAAAAAGCCACCAAATATTAGGGTTAGGTTTACTGTTATTAAGTAGGAAATCTTAAGTATACCTGCATTTTACTTTTTCAATACAGAGCTGTCATCATGTTTTTACTTTTGTACCCCATAAATATATAAATAACATTTACTTGCATTACAATTTACAAGAGGAAATAAACACTAAGTTTACATGCACTTAACCATTTCCGTGTTTATACAAGCTCTTTTTTTTTTTTGCGAAATACAAGCAAGCAGCGGTTTTACTAGTAAAATTCCAACACTTTAAAACCAAATTAAATGAAACATTGACAGCCTGATCTTTCAGCCTCAAAGCTACTTAAAGTCCCTTAAAAGTTTTCAGTGATGAAAAATTAAACAGACGCACACGTGCCAGGGAGGATGATCCCACGGGGGCTGTAATGCAACAGCAGCCTCCACGAGGAATGTGTGGGGCCAGACTTTATGGATGTTAAATGCAACTATTTTCTTATTGCTGTTGTTTAATGTTGCTGTGACTTATCTCAGTTTGCATCCAACATAATACCGTATTATAGAAATATGTGGAAAATGAGGGCTGGACACACATATACACACACACACACACACACACACATCGCATGTGCCATTATTGCTATAACAATATTTTTTTCTTCCTGATATATTATGCAGCCCTATGAAAAAATGATTCAACATTTTGTCCGGTAAGAAGTATGCTGCTTTGCCAGTGGATTTTTTCCATCTACCGGCCAATTCGGTCAAAAAGTAAATTTCGGCCCCTGAATAGGAGACGACTTACGTGATACGCCAGCACGGTGTAGCAGCCCAGATTTTGGAGATTATACGCATAAAAACAAAGGAACAGACCTCCATCCATCCATTTTCTGAGCCGCTTCTCCTCACGAGGGTCGCGGGCGTGCTGGAGCCTATCCCAGCTGTCATCGGGCAGGAGGCGGGGTACACCCTGAACTGGTTGCCAGCCAATCGCAGGGCACATAGAAACTAACAACCATTCGCACTCACAGTCATGCCTACGGGCAATTTAGAGTCTCCAATTAATGCATGTTTTTGGGATGTTGGAGGAAACCGGAGTGCCCGGAGAAAACCCACGCAGGCACGGGGAGAACATGCAAACTCCACACAGGCGGGGACGGGGATTGAACCCCGCACCTCAGAACTGTGAGGCTGACGCTCTAACCAGTCGGCCACCGTGCCGCCAGGAACAGACCTTTGTTGCAAAAATGATATGAGTGACACTTGCCAAGGTGAATGCCAACAGCAAAATTCATTAATTTACAGTAAATTGTTATTTAATTCAATTTTTAATTGAATTATGTTTTAAATTCATGTTTTTTTTTTTTTTTTCTTTCAAAACAGTGACTGTGTGCAACGGATGCATGGTTAATTTTGTGCACAAATAACATACTGTATATAGTAAATAAACAATTTTTCCAATTAGTAAGGGTTCCGTGAATGGACGAATGAAACCTGCGGGGTTCAGTACCTCTACTCAGGTTAAGCACCACTGAGCTATACAGACCAATAGAGTGGGACAAAATATTAATTACCATATCCTGTCTGTCACAAGAAAGATAATGATACCGTCACTGAAGCGTTATCAGGAATCTCTCGCACATTCCTGGCATGACATGCCCTGCTCCAACATTACTGGCCCCATGACATGCACCGCTGCACTATGATTGGCTGTTGTATTCCTGTAGAACACACCCTACTGCTTCTGGGAAAAGATTTGACCTACAGTAAGTGTTGCAGCATTAATATGAATCCCACTAACCCTAACCCACCCTAATCCTAACCCATCCTAAATTTCCTTAGCCGCAACCATAACAAACATCTTTGTTTTTATTTCGCACAAATGTGATACGTTTGGGATGGTCATCTCATTACAGCTGCGTAGCCTGCCCGTCCCGTGATCCACGAGCCAATCATGTTGCAGTGCCGTGTCGTGTTTTTCAAGTCTTTTAAAAGGTGCTATATTTGACCAACCCAACCTTTTCTTGTGTTTGGGATGTAATCTTGGCTCTACAGTGCCTCAGTAAATGTGAAATATGAATTGAAATTGTCCATGCATTCCTGTGTTCTAGACATTTTTCAGCTGAGAGGCCTGAAATCAGGTCATTCAAATTTCCCGAGTTTATCTACAGTACATCAGTAGCGAAAATCTCTGCCTACCTCTCCGCTCCCAAGCAAGTGCTCTCCTCATAAAGGTGTGCACTCACAAGTAGTGAGGGTTGGGTCTTCTAAACAGAGGCAACCAATCAGAGGAAAGGGGGCGGTCTTAGCCAAATATGGACAAAGCAGATACAACACTGTGTCAAACAGAAGTGGCTGTCAGAGGGGTCTTTTCTGGACACTCGTATGACAAACCCAAGGTGTTTTTTAAATGAAATTGACAGTTTTATAAGTCCATGTTAGAGAGTCACCCTATGGAGGTATAAATAGCAAAAATATGGGACCTTTAAAATATAAAATGTACATCATACAGTGGTGACTGAAAAGATAAAAGACATAAGTTCATGCTAAATTGTATTTTAGCATATTTTTATAATACTTTAAATGTTTTCTATGGTTCTATACAACTGATACAAATTTAGATACAGTACCTGTATAGTGACGCATCATAGATGATTTTCTTGATTATTGCAAAAACGCTGTATTGCGAGATTTTTGCTATGGTTGCCAAAATAGTGGTAACCAGAGGTACAACAATAAATTGACTAGTAATCTTTCAAATGAATCAACTATTTGGATATTTTTTTGTATTCAGAGACCTTACGTTAAAATTGTCCAAATGCTTGAAATCTCAGCCTCAAAAGTAAATATTCTCAGATTTCTGTAGTCCTCCATAAAGGCAGACTGATTATCTTTGTGTTTTTGCAAACATCTGCTTTTACTTTAAAAACAGTATTTTAACATTTTACAGACCAAAGCAGTAACTGAATCACAATAATTTGAAATAATTACCTGTTTTTGAATTAAGGATAGAAAAAAAAATATATATCCGATGGAAAAAAAAAAAGGTTAGTTTATTATTTAAAAAATCGTTAGTTCAGCCCTAGTGGTAACCGTTATTCCTGGCAATTCCTCGTCCTAATTAACAGTAGTTGCTAGCGCACAATACTAAATCACGATAGTAATCCACAAGTTTTTCCTTCTTCAGTTACAGTGACATATCGTGGATGATTTTCTTAGAATTATTATCGCGTCATGTATCATTATAACAATACCGTTTGAAAAATATCACTGTACTATAGCCCAAGTTACTCTGCGACTCTAAGTTGTAATCCACCTAACAATAGCTTCCGATACTAAATCATGATATACCAGCTAATCATCTTTCCCGATAGAGTATCCTTTCACCTACATCAGGTATCAGTGATTATGCCCAATAAAAAGCTTATTTGTCCAATAACACAACACAAGCAACATTTACTAGATTTTTCATCACAAATATACATTTACAACTTGAACAACTAGTTCTTGAAACATCACTGCAAACATCTCGCCCAGCTAGCTAACCCAGCCTGACCACATACTTGGAAACCAAGTGAATTTGTAATGAAAAGGAATTTCCATTGTGAGGCAATCCTACCATCACAAACCAATCAAAACACATTCCATGGTACTTAAACACCACAGTCTCTGTAAAGTTTCCTCTGGGTAGGAAACATTTCCATGCTAACAACTTCTGTCAGCAGGTAATGAAGGTACAAAGGTTTACAGTTTGTGTGACATCACCGACAGTACAAAAGGGAACAAGTTCAGACTAACATTTTTCAAAGACCAAACTAGGATCAGGATGTTCCAAGTTGTGTGGCAAGGAATTCTCATTTATCATGCAGGATATCAAACAAAAAGGAATATGAATCACATGATCCTTTTTAAAGAGCCTCAAGTGTTTTGCCCCTGCAGCCTTATCAAATTTCTGCTGAAAAGAACCTGAAACTGGAAAACTCAAAATTTCGTCTTCTAAAAGCTTGAATTTTTCTGCTTTTTTCCCCACAAACGTTCAAAAGTTGACTCATCAATTTTCTGTGCAAAATGCCTTTTCAGTTCTCACAGTTTCATGATTAAAGAAAATTATTTTGGTATAAATCCACTTGTCTGTCATCTTAACTGCTTTGTTACATCGGAGTCTTGAGGGTGAGAGCTAGAAGTCAGGGAAAATAAAAACCTGTCGGTTCTTAAATAAAATGTCAACAGTCATGCACATTTTAAGATTGAAGCAGGTGTTTAACTTCGAAAAAGGTACAAAATTTGGTCATGTGTTGTTTTCTTTGTCAGCCTAGGGAGCGTCGCTCGGTTAACTTGTGACATTCTGTATTATTTCGATGGGAGAAAGACCCGGTCTCAAGACACTTAATTTGCTGGGGTACCATTTGTATGACTGTGCCAACTTTGCCAGACTGGGGAACCTTCGGCATGCAGTTGACTAGTGGCAATAAGGATTATTTGATGGTGTGGGGGGGGGGGGGGGACGACCTTGCTCCCAAGCTACAAAATGTGGTAACAAGGTATGGTATCCTTGGGCTATATTTGTAAGCAACGGGAACCTCAGTTAACAAGTGCCAGTCACAATTTTTATATTGGCGGTCTGGGGGCACCAACTTTGCAAGGCACTAATTTTGGTAATGTAGTTATATTGCACTAACGTTGATAGTCAACTAAAGACAGTCCAGATTATCTTTAAGGTAAAAAAAAAAAAAGAAAAAAAATGTCTTTCAAGGCACCAAATTCTTTTTTTTGTGTCCTGTTGAGCTGTTAGGTCAAGCAGAATAGAGGGCCTGTATGCCTTTTATGCCGGAACAGTTTTACTGTCACAGTGGAGTTTTTAAGCTGCCGCTTTGGTTTCTTAGTATAATAATGGATATTTATTGAGAATCAGAGTCGATCAGTCGAATAGAACAAGGTTTCTAGAGGGGAGTGACAAAAGAAGACAAAAGACAAAGCACTAACCGTAAACAAGATGAGAAAAGTAAATCCTTATATACACAGTGTCTAGAACAATGACAGATATGAGTGTTGTAAGGGGCATCAGTGCTACAAGGGAAGGACAGGACAGGAATGGACAGGACAGGAGGGGAAGCATGCAGGACAAGGGTCGTAAGCCATTTGTTAAAATCATTTAAGTAATTTTCTTTCCTCAATGTACACACAGCACCCTATATTGAAAGAAAAATAATTGTGAAATGTTTGCTGATTAAAAAAGAAAAACTGAAATATCACAGCAATAAGTATTCAGACCCTTTGCTGTGACATATTTAACTCTGGTGCTGTCCATTTCTTCTGATCATCCTTAAGATGGTTCTACACCGTCATTGGAGTACAGCTGTGTTTGATTATACTGATTGGACTTGATTAGGAAAGCCACGCCCCTGTCTATTTAAGACTTTACAGCTCACAGTGCATCTCAGCGCAAATGAGAACCATGAGGTCAAAGGAAGTGCCTGAAGAGCTCAGAGACAGAATTGTGGCAAGACACAGATCTGGCCAAGGTTACAAAAAAAAATAAAAAATTCTGCTACACTTAAGGTTCCTAAGAGCACAGTGGCCTCCATAATCCTTAAATGGAAGACGTTTGAGACGACCAGAACCCTTCCTACAGCTGGCTATCCGGCCAAACTGAGCAATTGGGGGAGAGGAGCCTTGGTGAGAGAGGTAAGAAAAACTCAAAGATCACTGTGGCTGAGCACCACAGATGCAGTCTGGAGATGGGCGAAAGGTTTAGAAAGTCAACCATCACTGCAGCCCTCCACCAGTCGAGGATTTATGGCAGTGGCCCGACGGAAGCCTCTCCTCAGACAAGACGCATAAAAGCCCGCATGGAGTTTGCTAAAAAAAAACACCTGAAGGGCTCCAAGATTGTGAGAAATAAGATTCTCTTGTCTTATGAGACAAAGATAGAAATTGTTGGTCTTAATTCTAAGTGGCATTTGTGGATAAAACCAGGCACTGCTCATCACCTGTCCAATACAGCCGCAAAGGTGAAGCATGATGGTGGCAGCATCATGCTGTGGGTGTTATTCAGCCGCAAGGACAGGATGACTGGCTGAAATCGAAGGAAAGATGAATGCAGCCAAGTACAGGGATATCCTGGACGAAAACCTCCTTCAGAGCGCTCAGAACCTCAGACTGGGCCGAAGGTTCACCTTCAAACAAGACAATGACCCTAAGCACACACCTAAAATACCAAAGGAGTGGCTTCAGAACAACTCCATGACTGTTCTTGAATGGCCCAGCCAGAGCCCTGACTTAAACCCAATTGAGCATCTCTGGTAAGACCTGAAAATGGCTGCCTACCAATGTTCACCATCCAACTTGACAGAACTGGAGAATATCTGAAAGGAGGAATGGCAGAGGATCCCGAAATCCAGGTGTGAAAAACCTGTTGCATCATTCCCAAAGAGACTCATGGCTGTGTGAGCTCAAAATGTGCTCCTACTAAATACTTATGGCTGTGTGATATTTCAGTTTTTCTTTTTTAATAAATCTGCAAAAATTTAAACAATTCCATTTTTTTTCTGTCAATATGGGGGGCTGTGTGTAATTAATTTGGACAAAAAATAGATAGAGATAGAGTATCCTTTCACCTACATCAGGTATCAGTGATTATGGCATAACCACTGAATTTGCAATAATCGTTTGCAAAATATCGTGGTATGGTATCGCAAGTTACTCTGTAATTCTGAGCACTAATAAATTTAGCAATGAGTTAACTGTTCCTGTTCGGTCACCTGACCGCGGTAAAGGAGGCAAGAAGAGGTTTCCTCCAGGACCAAAGTTGCCTCCCTCGGGATTAACTCCCTTTTACAGGTTGCCGCAAGTGAGTGAGAGATGGGCAGAAAGAAAAGGCACAGAGGCACATATGCCTCAGGGTTGGGCTTTATTGGCCGTACAACACTGCACATCACAGTGATTATTCTATTTGCTCGCTAACTGTCCCCGATCGCCGTCGCCACACCTGCGCCACAATGCAAACACGCACACGTCACGCAAGATCTCTTCCTGAGCAGCGCACCTTCGCATGACGTGCAGTTGCACACTCATGAATACACCGACGTCACACACACACACACTGAGCTTCTTGTCACATTAAGTCAGGCAATACCCGTAACAGATGGATAGTACGGGTGAGAAATTGTTTGCAGAGAAACTCGTGCTATAATTTGTTAATGATTACTACCAGTGATAATCGGTGTGTTGAAGGGGGAGGGGAGGGTAACCACCTATAATGTCACCATACCTATATATCGAGTTTTTAGGGCAAGTGACGCCATTTCAAACGACATGGTAATTTTGACACGACAATGTCTTAGAATTTCAGTCCAAACAAGCGACTGCTGAAAATTCTTAACTGGAACTTGTCATCTTATCGGAGAACGTGTTCCCCGTGTATCAAACAAAATGAACCAGTGAGGAATTGTGTTGTTTTACTCAAAATCAAAGCGGTTTTCTGACCAGATGCTCGATAGGCAATATCATACAAAAGCATTGCCCAAAAAGGCAATTTTCTTCCAACACCAATAACTAAATTTCTCTGGAACTCATCATCCGATTTTCAAAATTCTTCCTGCGTTTTCTCGAGTTGAAGTGGCCGTACCAATCAGACCTGCATTTTGACAGACCGTCATTTTTGTCAACTCATCTTGTTGCTAATCTATTGCTTTGACAATAGTGATTGTAGGAAGTTTCTTGCAAATTCAGTAAATTCATGTATAACGTCCAATAAAAAGTACTTGTCCAATTAATATTTTTCAGGAAGGAGAATTGATTATTGTCAACTATTTTTAAAAAACTCAATTGTGACAGTTAAATTAGATGGAATTGCGTTCGGAACTATGAATCTATATTGACTTGGATGTCGGGCAGCGAAAGTATCAATATCTAATTTTGGTATACTGATAGGTTCTCACAGTTCTGAGAACCGGGGTTCAAAGCCGGCCTCGCCTGTGTGGAGTTCGCATGTTCTCCCCGTGCCTTCGTGGGTTTTCTCCAGGTACTGCGGTCCCAAAAACATGCATGGTAGGTGAATTTGAGACTAAATTGTCTGTCGTTATAAATGTGAGTGCGAATGGTTGTTTGTTTATGTGTGCCCTGCGATTGGCTGGCAATCAGTTCAGGGTGTACACCGCCTCCTGCCCGCAGTTAGCTGGGATAAGGTCCACCATACCCGCGTCCCTAGTGAGGATAAGCGGTGTAGAAAACGGATGGATGGTATATTGATACTGTATCATGACAATGCGATACTGTATATAGAAATATCACTATTTTTTCCCCCATTGTTATTTCTTGCGATATGATTTTGCCAAATAAAAACCACACTAACACAATACAGCACATCTGTGATAATCCCATTTGTAGGAGGGACAAATGTACCACACAAAACAACATCTATGTAAATAGTTTTAGAAAAAAAAACAAAACATCTGCATATTTAGCATACATAATTTAAGAATTACAGTCCAATGAAAAGCCATCCATACATTTTCTGAACTGCTTATCTCCTCACTAGTGTTGTGGGCGTGCTGGAGCCTATCCCAGCTATATTTGGGCAAGAGGCAGGATACACCCTGAACTGCCCAATAAAAAGCTTATTTGTCCAATAACACAACACAAGCAACATTTACTAGATTTTTCATCACAAATATACATTTACAACTTGAACAACTAGTTCTTGAAACATCACTGCAAACATCTCGCCCAGCTAGCTAACCCAGCCTGACCACATACTTGGAAACCAAGTGAATTTGTAATGAAAAGGAATTTCCATTGTGAGGCAATACTACCATCACAAACCAATCAAAACACATTCCATGGTACTTAAACACCAGTCTCTGTAAAGTTTCCTCTGGGTAGGAAACATTTCCATGCTAACAACTTCTGTCAGCAGGTAATGAAGGTACAGAGGTTTACAGTTTGTGTGACATCACCGACAGTACAAAAGGGAACAAGTTCAGACTAACATTTTTCAACGAGCAAACTAGGATCAGGATGTTCCAAGTTGTGTGGCAAGGAATTCTCATTTATCATGCAGGATATCAAACAAAAAGGAATATGAATCACATGATCCTTTTTAAAGAGCCTCAAGTGTTTTGCCCCTGCAGCCTTATCAAATTTCTGCTGAAAAGAACCTGAAACTGGAAAACTCAAAATTTCGTCTTCTAAAAGCTTGAATTTTTCTGCTTTTTTCCCCACAAACGTTCAAAAGTTGACTCATCAATTTTCTGTGCAAAATGCCTTTTCAGTTCTCACAGTTTCATGATTAAAGAAAATTATTTTGGTAAAAATCCACTTGTCTGTCATCTTAACTGCTTTGTTACATCGGAGTCTTGAGGGTGAGAGCTAGAAGTCAGGGAAAATAAAAACCTGTCGGTTCTTAAATAAAATGTCAACAGTCATGCACATTTTAAGATTGAAGCAGGTGTTTAACTTCGAAAAAGGTACAAAATTTGGTCATGTGTTGTTTTCTTTGTCAGCCTAGGGAGCGTCGCTCTGTTAACTTGTGACATTCTGTATTATTTCGATGGGAGAAAGACCCGCTCTCAAGACACTTAATTTGCTGGGGTACCATTTGTATGACTGTGCCAACTTTGCCAGACTGGGGAACCTTCGGCATGCAGTTGACTAGTGGCAATAAGGATTATTTGATGGTGTGGGGGGGGGGGGGGGGGGGACCTTGCTCCCAAGCTACCAAATGTGGTAACAAGGTATGGTATCCTTGGGCTATATTTGTAAGCAACGGGAACCTCAGTTAACAAGTGCCGGTCACAATTTTTGTATTGGCGGTCTGGGGGCACCAACTTTGCAAGGCACTAATTTTGGTAATGTAGTTATATTGCACTAACGTTGATAGTCAACTAAAGACAGTCCAGATTATCTTTAAGGTAAAAAAAAAAAAGAAAAAAAATGTCTTTGAAGGCACCAAATTCTTTTTTTTGTGTACTGTTGAGCTGTTAGGTCAAGCAGAATAGAGGGCCTGTATGCCTTTTATGCCGGAACAGTTTTACTGTCACAGTGGAGTTTTTAAGCTGCCGCTTTGGTTTCTTAGTATAATAATGGATATTTATTGAGAATCAGAGTCGATCAGTCGAATAGAACAAGGTTTCTAGAGGGGAGTGACAAAAGAAGACAAAAGACAAAGCACTAACCGTAAACAAGATGAGAAAAGTAAATCCTTATATACACAGTGTCTAGAACAATGACAGATATGAGTGTTATAAGGGGCATCAGTGCTACAAGGGAAGGACAGGACAAAAATAGGACAGGAATGGACAGGACAGGAGGGGAAGCATGCAGGACAAGGGTCGTAAGCCATTTGTTAAAATCATTTAAGTAATTTTTTTTCCTCAATGTACACACAGCACCCTATATTGAAAGAAAAATAATTGTGAAATGTTTGCTGATTAAAAAAGAAAAACTGAAATATCACACAGCAATAAGTATTCAGACCCTTTGCTGTGACATATTTAACTCTGGTGCTGTCCATTTCTTCTGATCATCCTTAAGATGGTTCTACACCGTCATTGGAGTACAGCTGTGTTTGATTATACTGATTGGACTTGATTAGGAAAGCCACGCCCCTGTCTATTTAAGACTTTACAGCTCACAGTGCATCTCAGCGCAAATGAGAACCATGAGGTCAAAGGAAGTGCCTGAAGAGCTCAGAGACAGAATTGTGGCAAGACACAGATCTGGCCAAGGTTACAAAAAAAAATAAAAAATTCTGCTACACTTAAGGTTCCTAAGAGCACAGTGGCCTCCATAATCCTTAAATGGAAGACGTTTGAGACGACCAGAACCCTTCCTACAGCTGGCTATCCGGCCAAACTGAGCAATTGGGGGAGAGGAGCCTTGGTGAGAGAGGTAAGAAAAACTCAAAGATCACTGTGGCTGAGCACCACAGATGCAGTCTGGAGATGGGCGAAAGGTTTAGAAAGTCAACCATCACTGCAGCCCTCCACCAGTCGAGGATTTATGGCAGTGGCCCGACGGAAGCCTCTCCTCAGACAAGACGCATAAAAGCCCGCATGGAGTTTGCTAAAAAAAACACCTGAAGGGCTCCAAGATTGTGAGAAATAAGATTCTCTTGTCTTATGAGACAAAGATAGAAATTGTTGGTCTTAATTCTAAGTGGCATGTGTGGATAAAACCAGGCACTGCTCATCACCTTTCCAATACAGCCGCAAAGGTGAAGCATGATGGTGGCAGCATCATGCTGTGGGTGTTATTCAGCCGCAAGGACAGGATGACTGGCTGAAATCGAAGGAAAGATGAATGCAGCCAAGTACAGGGATATCCTGGACGAAAACCTCCTTCAGAGCGCTCAGAACCTCAGACTGGGCCGAAGGTTCACCTTCAAACAAGACAATGACCCTAAGCACACACCTAAAATACCAAAGGAGTGGCTTCAGAACAACTCCATGACTGTTCTTGAATGGCCCAGCCAGAGCCCTGACTTAAACCCAATTGAGCATCTCTGGTAAGACCTGAAAATGGCTGCCTACCAATGTTCACCATCCAACTTGACAGAACTGGAGAATATCTGAAAGGAGGAATGGCAGAGGCTCCCGAAATCCAGGTGTGAAAAACCTGTTGCATCATTCCCAAAGAGACTCATGGCTGTGTTAGCTCAAAATGTGCTCCTACTAAATACTTATGGCTGTGTGATATTTCAGTTTTTCTTTTTTAATAAATCTGCAAAAATTTAAACAATTCCATTTTTTTTCTGTCAATATGGGGGGCTGTGTGTAATTAATTTGGACAAAAAATGAACAAATGATTTTAGCAAATGGCTGCAATATAAAAAAAGAGTGAAAAATTTAAGGGGGTCTGAATACTTTCCATACCCACTGTCGGTTGAAAAACTGAACATGAAAGCAACAGTGGAAGTATCCAATATAAGCCAGCTTGGGTCAAACCAGAGCACACTAGAGAACCCACCTAAGAGAGGCGACGTTTTGGGACAGTAGTAAACATCTCCATTGTTCTGCGCCTTGTACAGGTGGGAGAGGTTAGCGTACACGTATCCTACAGGCACACCAGCCGCCGTGTGGTTCCGAGCAGACTCGGCGGCGGGGTCCGATTTGCGGAAGATCCGTATGAAGTTGGTGACCCTTTTCTGATAGCCCTCCCGGGACAGCAGCGCCATGACTACCAGTTGGATGCCCAGGAGCATGAACAGATAACGCCATTTGGACTGCAGAGTGACCATGGCGGTGGTATGGAACGGAGGCTATGTGCAAAAGTCTGCGTTCTATCTAAAAGTATGTTGGAGAAGGAAGTTGAGGATTGCCAGCTATTTGTTGGTCATGTCATAAGCAATCCTGATATGAAGTCAAAGAGTAGAAAAATATAGACAAAAGTAATGCAATGTAAAGGCACCTATGGTGGGATTTCACTCCAGTTGACCACCAAATAGACAAATGGCAAAGATAATCCAAATAAGGAAAAAAAATCATTCCTCCATTTTTCATTGCAGTTTAAGTATGTTCCAAATAGTTCCAAAGTTGACTTTTGGTCCAATCACTGACTGGCGAGAGGGGGCGATGCCGGTGCTGCATGGTGTGCTTATCACCCCCTGATGAATTCCATGCCCTTCGGCAGTACCGACCGATGTTTTTTGGCCTTTTGCAAGCTTTATGCTGCCTCCTGCACTCACTTGTGTTGTCCCCTGAGCAACTCTACAGCAACAACAAAAACAACTGTTGCCATGTCAAAAGCGTAAGCGTATGCAGGCGCTACACTTTTGCAAGATTACAAGACTGCTGTCCACTTCACCGCCTGACTGGATGTGGAGACAGGTGGGGTGGGATGTTTGTTATTGGGTGACAGGGGTTTCTGTGAAGAGGGTGCAAGAGGGGTGGGTGGGATGGAGGAAGAGCATGGATTCCGTCCGCTATTGTTCCATAGTGATGGACTGCAGCGGGATAACAGGAACTGGTCCTACTGGGTGGACAGGAACCGTTTCACTCACTGCCAAGCGACTGTAAAACACACAGACACAAAAAAAACAGTAAAACAGAGTCAGTGGGGAGGTACAAGTACAGATGCAAATGGTAAGAATGGTACCACCACCGCCTCAATTTAAGACAGGAAAACCCGTATTAACACCTTCAAATTGATCTGATTCCTGAGTCTCAGACAGCGAACAGTTGATTTAAATGAGGATAAACTACCGTAATTTCATGTATAATTGTTAGATAAATTGTAGAAGTTATCATTTATTTGCTTTGCTTGCATTAGTATAATGGACAATTTTAGATGTCTCGCCTTCAAAAAGAAGACTCAGCATCATCCGATGGAAGGGCGCCTGGACCAAGGACGTGATCGGGTCGTGATATTGAACCAACACCTGCAATTTTGGTTTGCATTCACATTTGAGAAAAAAAAAAAATATATATACATTTACTAGATTACCGCAAGGTTACTGTGAAAGTCTAACTAATTATTCACAAGTTATGACAACACGCATGTCTTCTGGCATCTACAGATGGAGAGACATGCAAGGATTCATTGACTTTACTGCATCATCTAACAGAAGAGGGACATAAAGTTAACAAAAAATAAATTGCAATGATGTAAAAGACAAGTTAAATATCTAGGCCATAATTTAAGTATAGGAGGAAAGACTATATTAGAAGACAGGAGAGATATAGTCTTAAAAAATCCTAAACCACAGACGAAGAAAAATATAATAATCATTTTTAGGTCTGACAAATTATTGTAGAGCATGGATTCCAAACTATGCAGAAATTGTTGCACCATTGTCAAAATTAATGTATAAAAACAATCTTAAAATGACATCACCTGTTTAATGGAGTACAGAGGCAGAAAAGGCCTTCTGTGACATTAAACAACATTTGGTGTCCAGTGCTGCACTAGGCCTTCCAAATTTAATGATAAAACATTCATTCAAATGGTAGACTGTAAAAGCTATTGCATGACCTCCATACTTACACAACAATACGGTGATAAGCTAAAACCAATAGCTTATTTTTCAACTAGAGAGCAGTTCACCCTTAAGGTCCCACATACAGTGTCTGCTCTCACAACCTTAAATCCAGCCACACTAATACCCTTACTTGATGAAGGCACGCAGCATGATTGACAGGAATTGGCTGAACAAGCTGCTGAATTAGTAGCATTAACCGAGGCATGCAAACTAATGATAAATAAAGATGGTACAATCTATACTGATAGCCAATATGAGTATTCCACAACAAGAACGTAATTATTGTGAAAAACAAAGTGCAAAACTACAAAATGAAATTTACATTAGCACAGGAAAAAAAAAAAAAAAAAAAAAAAAAGGGGATGGTGGCACAGATAGATTGACACTTTACAGCCCTAAAAAATAGCAGAAAGAAACACGTGGGTTCATTTAACACACTGTAAAAGAGTCATTTCAGCTGAGTACTCAAACAGGGAAGGTGAGCAAAAGTCTGATAACGGAGCGGGAGCAGATGTGTAGATTCTGAAAACGCTTGCTGGTCAGTGAAGAAAAAAGACACCAACCCTTTTAGTGAGAACTCAGCAGAAAGGCACACCCACGTTGGTTATGAGATTCGCTAAGTTGTTACGTAGCAACTTTGGCTACTATGATGTTGGTTTTGTGGTACATGGGACGTCCCACCCTCAATGATAAAACCCATTTTTTAGATAGAAAATCACCTACCAACTGGACCAATATGACAAACCCAATAATAAAAAAAAAAAAAATTTCAAATCATTAACTCGTATCAAAAGGAGTACAGCTGATGATCAAAATTGTGGACATGGCCTCCAAACGCGGCAAAAAGGTTTAATATTTTGTGCCCCCCAAAATCAAGCTGCTTTAATCATAATTCCATATGCGGCTCTCACCAATGATGCTCAAGAGAATGGGCAGAATTGGGGATTTGGATATGACTGGTATGCAACTATAGGCTTTGGATGGGAACACCTCATTGGTGAAACAAGTTATGATTGGTCCAGTTGGTCAAAAAAAAAAAAAAAAAAAAAAACAGCAAAAGAACATAGAAAGAAGTTTAACCTAAGCAAAACGGCTTGTGTTATATTGTGTATTGTATATTGTGTACTGTGTTATAGGAACAGTGTTAAACCAAAAATGCCATTGAAAACTTCAAAGAAAGGTGGACAAATTTTAATTTAATTTTAACAACATAACTACTGATGATTGGTTCCTTGTAAATCATGGGATCCTATATATCCCGTAAAAGAAGCAGATAAACACAAACCGATGTTTTCTACTTTAGTAGCACCAAATAATTTCACTTGTATAAACATGATTAATAAAGGAAAAAAAATTAGGACCACTGAACGACACACAGTGTAATCTTAAAAGTCAAACCAAATTTTGTGCCAGTGTCACGGAGCGACATCTGGTGGTGGTGCGGAGATGATAGACTGTTTGATAGATTACCTAAAGATATATCTAGATTATGCGCTATTATCACTTTGATATTGCATGTGTCAGTATACCCTATGCCTGTTCAAGATTTAATGGAAAGGGCACCAATGTTTTTGTCCAATCTAAAAACATATACAAAAAAGAGATTTGTCATGGCAGGGGCAAAATAATCCAACATACATCGACGCCAGGTGTTCCTCGTGGGGGTTCCTAATCAATACAAATTGGGTGACCAGGTTGCAGGAGGATTTGAGTCTTTCATATGCTGGTGGTGTATGATTAATAAAAATGTTGATGGGATAAACTACATCCACTTCAATGTACAGAGATTAGGAAATTGGACTCAGAGTGGGTTGAAAGCTGTGCACGAGCAGCTCAAGGACGTTCCAAAGACCGCATAGCTGTCGACATGCTCCTCGCAAGAGAGGGAGGTGTTTGCGGTATGTTTGGAGAACAAACAATACTGCTTCAGATGGCAGCTTGACCAGAGCCATCGATGGTCTACGGACCCTCAATCAACAGTCCTTGTGGGACAGCTCGGATGGACGTTTTTGGTAAATATAAAACCCTAATTTCACCAATATTGATATCAATTGCTGTTTTTGCAGCCATTCTGACATGTGGATGTTGTTGTTTTCCATGCATTCTGGCATTAATCAGTAAATTAATCACCACAGCCATAACCCCCATGGAGAAATCGTATGGAGCTGATGTATACTGTATGATGATAATGATGATTATGATGATGATGATTTTGCTTTACCTGATTTGTTACCTGATACAGATGATTACAATGTTTAAACTACAACATTCATGTATGACAAGTTTACTCTGAGTGTAAATGTATTTGTTTCATAAAAATGATTCTACAGTTAAAAATCGAAATGAAGTGACTGTAAGATGATATGAGAATTTGTGCAAATACATGATAAACAGGAGGGAAATGTTAGATAAATTGTAGAAGTTATCATTTATTTGCTTAGCTTGCATTAGTATAATGGACAATTTTAGATGTCTCACCTTCAAAAAGAAGACTCAGCATCATCCGATGGAAGGGCGCCTGGACCAAGGACGTGATCGGATGTGGTCGGGTCGTGACAGGTGTTGGTTCAATATTATGTGTTGTGTCTTATTACTTAGAATACTATGTCTGGGAAAAACCCTCTTATTATCAAATATTTTGTGTTGTGTCTTATTGCTTAGAACATTATGATTTGTAAATCCCTCCTATTTCAAATAAAAGCAGGAGCGAGGGGGGGGGGGGATTGTTTAGAGCGTGTTGAGAGGCTGTGATCTGAACAATCTCCCATACGCCCTCCTCATGAGAAAAAGAAACCAGCGTCTTCATTCCTTTTGTGTCTATTTTTTATAATGTTGGGTAAGATAAATCCAACATTAAAGCTCATTTTTTTCTCCCCAAAAATTGTCAATAGTGCGCATTATATATGGGTATAGGGGAAAATGGAAGAAAAGGAAAAAAAGAAACCTCACATTTTACAAATGTATGCCACCACCTAAAGCTGTACACTTTCATTCCAATAAGCCACTGCCACCTAGTGGTTATGAAAAACTAATGACTGTACATATGTACTGTTGTGCTCACAAGTTTACATACCCAGGCAGAATTTGTGAAATATATATATTTTTAAACATACAACAAAATATAGATAATACTTCATGTTTTGATCACATGGGTAAAAACCAAAATCATGCATTGAAAAATGGATTATACATAGGTTTTTCCAGAATTTTAAGGTCACCTTTGGAATGCGTATAATAGATGGGTGTGCATTATACACGTGAAACTACGGTAACTCCCGAGTTTACCCTCATTCACATTGAGGACAGATTATATTTTATTCAAAATTCAACAAACGAGCAAGCAGTACAATGAAATAAATGAAATGTACAGGTGTATCTGAATGAATTACATTGCAGAAGTCCTTTTATTTTGCTGGAGGCCAATTCTTGCCTAGTCTAAAATTACTATTAAAATAATTTTGTTTATGCAAGATTTATATTCATATTTCTTGAGATGGTACATTTGGGGTTTTATAAGCTTTAAACTATGATAAAAATTGTTCCCCAAAAAATTCATTTTGTGTGTAGTGAACCTACATGCAGTAATACACGAGCTTCACATTTTCAATTGAGCTATTGAAGTTTTTCACCTTATTTGAATTTGCTGAGAAGCACCTGGACACTGGAACCGCACAAGTAGTCCAACTGAGCTCTGTTAAAACTGTCTTTGGGCTAAACTGTTGAAGCCAGACATTTTTTATTTTCTTTTCTTTTTAACCTGCATCATATTTCCACCGTTCGCTATATAAACAATGAACAATTGTGTGCAGAACCAACAAACAGATTGTGTTTGTTTACACGGGAGGCTGCACAGCACAGTCGGACAGGCCTGACTAATCGCACCCGCTGCAGATGCTCACCCCTCAACGGCCCCGCTCGCCAGTTAGCGGATCTGGCTTGACTAGGCGGATGCTGCTTTAGCTGCTGTTGCCAACAAGTCAATTAGCGCTCGTTAAAAGGAGGCAGCCTCACGCAACTAATCCTAATCCCGTTCAATCTTGTCAAACGCTGCAGAGGAAGGGGGTAAAAACGACAGCCTCTCTCACACAAAATAGCAGCATGAGTTATCACGGAAGATCTGGCAGTTTATTTAATAATTTATTTTAAATTCTCTCTTTTTGTTGCTGTGTTTTTTTTAAAGAGCTCAGAGCACCACAAACAGGGTATTGTAGTTCTGATTGAATTCAGATGCTTTTCTTTTGCAAACAAACGTAACCAGATTGAAGATTGAACTGATCTGGCCTTGACCTCATACAAATGCTATAGATTATGGTTTACAGTGAACCCATTTATCGCGGGGGATACGTTCCATAAAATCCGTACAATAGAGACCGTACAATTTTTTTTGTTTGTTCTTACAGTTTTACCCCTCCCACACTTAAACGTAACTGAGTTTTTAAAGTATTACTTCGCACGGGTCACCCTCTTGCACAGCTCTCCAAATGAGGCTTGCTTCAAGCCGTTTGTCAGGCCCAGTTGAAGTTTACTGTAAAACTGACTCGTACAACAAAAGAAAATAGGGGTTATACGCAACCAAGTTCTGCATTCGGCAAAACACGTCAAAGCCCTTCATTCCGATTCAGGTGACTGGAGGAGCCCTATGGCAGGAGACCAGGACAAGACTAGTTGTTGCAGCATATACAGAAAGCCCACTTACCTGTTTTTGGGGTTTGGTCACGTGAAGTTCCACTTAAAGCGGATTAAAGGTGCATATTAACACCAACTTTAATCAAACCATATTATTTCACCTAACGAAAATCTGCTTGCTTAATGCGAACATAATGCGAAATGCCATAGACGGGCAGACGAAAATTGAGAATAGCTGTTACGGTCATTATAATCCTTCAAACAACTGACTTTAAAACACACTGAGCAGCAACACATACATAGAACAATACTGACAGGCAAATATTCTCTGCTCTGTGGGAACGACGACTATTACCAGAGCACAGTTGGGGACCATCTCTGACTCTCCTTGCTGTTAATTACGCTGCACGTATTCCAGCAGACCTCAGTACTGCCAAACACATTGCAGCACAACATGGTAGTACACATAAGGTGCGCAATTCTAAATTCAGACTTGCCTTAATACTGTAAAAACCATAAAAATCACTTTAAAATGATATAACAGGGGAACACTATTTCCCATTTAAGAAAGTTGCTTAGCAATACGATGTAATAAAGTCCATGTTCTGTTCTGATTGAATTCAGATGCTTTTGTTCTACAAATGTAAATGTGGCCAGATGGAAGACTGAACTGACCTTGACCTCATAAAAACACTATAGAATGGTTTAGTAAGCTTTAACCTCACAAGAAGGAAGAATTGTGCTCAAGTATTCACCAGGACACTTTTTTTTTTTTTTTTTTAAATCACTGGAAGGGGAAGAGAAGCCAGTTACACTGTTCTTTTGGCTTCATTCATCCCTCCTGCACACGTATCCTTCCTTTCTCGATAATCATAAAAGCACTTGCAGGACTTCCAATAAACGCTTCCTCCTCGCCTCTTGTGTTTGACTTCATTGTAAATGTATGTCTGCATGCATGCTTACACACATGAATGGATGAGAGAGGGGCACTTGGGTTAAATATAGATCGTCATCTAGGGATAAGAGCTCGGGGGGTCATTGTTGCCATTCACATCTCACAAGGGAGGACATAACGCACAGTACTCACTCTGGGGAGAAAAGACCATTAAAACGGGAGGGTGTCTCGAGGAAGAGTTTACCTAAGTGGACGTGAGAGTCCATTGATCCAAAAGTCCCCTATCCCAAGAAGTTCCGCTTGTTTAGTTTGTGCCATATCAGTCACAACAAATTTACTTTTGTTCCATGGGTGCAAGCTTTTTTTTTGCCATCCCGGATCACTTTGATCTTGTAGCTTTTGCCCTGGTTCTTCAAAGAACTCTCAGATAGGACCAATCTGATCCAGATACCACGAGATCAGGATTTCAGAATCCAGATTTGAAGTCTTTGAATAGGCTAACTACCAGGATTCATCAGACTTGTAATTTTACCCTTCACCTGTTTAATTTTTATTCGGCTATTGTCCAAATTGCTTCTAGCACAATATGTTCTTTGTCACTTCTTTCAGACAATGCACTTGTGCGTTTGCTGCAAAAGCAATTCATTGCATCTTAGATTAAAGTGTCTGTCAATCCAATGTTAGTTCCTTTGTATTGGCTGCAGCTAAACATAGTAAGATATAAAATACAGTGCAAATGTGCAAATTTCATTTTTGGATGGTTGTTCATTGGCTAGTTGTGAGTTAACTTAGTTACATCTTTTGTTTAATTTTTATTGAACAAGTTATTATGGCCCTTTTTTAAAAAAAAAATATTGGGCCAGACAAAACTATTAAAAAAGACCAAAATGAATACTAAATCTAAAAGACTGAACAAAATTAAGCATTTTAAATAAAAATTAAAACTAATGACTAACAAACCCGCTCTAAGGACTAACTAAAAACAACTCAGTTTTAATCATGTCAAAACAAAATAAATATCTATAATGAAAAATCCAAACTTATGACGACCCTGCATCCACCTTGAATCCGCCCTTCCAGCGGGATCAGGATAATCCTCATCTTTAACAGCAAAACTATGCTAATCGCTACCTGTCTCAAAGACATACGACTCACAATAGTTTACCCTCGAAAATGTGACTTAATTTAAAAGAAAAAAAAGACGAATCTCAAATACACAAATAAGCAACTAGACTTGTGACATTATGGACTCAATCTAAAAAATACACAATTTTTTCCTCTGAAATATCTCGTATCTCAAAAATAACGACTATTTAAAAATGATGACAACTTTTGAATCTCAAATACAATTATCAGAAAATAATAGATTTTTGGAACATTCGGCCTTCAAAAATACACAATTTCTTTCTCTAAAGTATTACTTTTTCAAGAAAATATAAAATTATATTCTCATTTAAAAAATACACAACTTTCTGAGAAATACAACTTTTCTTTATTCTACTTTTTTCACAAAACCATATGACTCTTGCAACATTACAACTTCATTCAACAAATAAGCCTTTTTTTATCTCAAACATTATTTTGACAATGTCCAAATTTTAAATCTTAAAAATATCCAACTTTGACTTATTTTAACTTGCAGTGTAATTCCAGCTATGTTATTTTCATTGTCTCTCTTCCATACTTTGAAGCAACTGATAATTTGGAAGTAGCGTTGCGCAAACAGATCTTACACAACAAGTTCTTTTTTTTTCTTTACATTTGGGAGAACATTGGACAAATACGGCAACCCTTTAGGACACAACAGAGTGAAAGCCGAATTCACATTCAGTGTGCGTGCGAGTGAAATAACATGCAAACACGAGCCAGGGGTGGTGAAAGCGGGAGGGCAGAATAAACACGTGCCAGTGTCCCCCGCTATGGCAACCCATCCTGAGCCCGGTCCATTCATTACGGGCGCAGCTGGTAGACCAGGGTCTCTGGAGAGGTCCCATCCGCCGGGACGGACCACTGAAAGAACTGCGCTGCCTTGCACAGTTAACATGACAATAACCATGGACATGACAAATGACTCTGGGGGGGAACGGCAACAACAACAACACAACACACAAATAGAAATTATATACCAAATCTGTATCGTACAATGTTTTAAGCAACATTTTTGACATTCTTAACTGTCATACAAGCATAACGACAAGTTCATGGATAAAAAATTAAAGTAAAACTAAAAAGAGGTATAAAAATAAGTGCATCTGCATCATATATTGTACTGAGCAGCCCTACCCTTTACTAAATGGCAGTAAATACAATTTACGACAACATACCAGTTACTTGAAAATGATGAGCTCCCCGAAAATAAAATCTAACTTGAGTCTTATTCACATTGCTACTAGATACACAATTGGCAAACTTGCAAATTTCTGACTTTTTAGTTTTTTCTTGAAAATAAGACATTATCTACAGACACCAAACACCAAAGGCATGAAAAAGGTGACCCAAAAAAAAAAAAATATATACATATATATTGTAAGGGGGGGGGGGGGGGGTCTGGGGGGGATCCCCCGTGACCCCGCAGAGAATTGTAACATAAATTAACGAATCTGGAAGACTGAATAGTACAATAGGGCAAAATAAAGGAATTTTCTTCACGCAGAAAACATTTACGCCGCTCAAGTACATGTTGATGTACATATTTAAGATTAAAATTAAATTTGCCTCATTTCTTTGCTTTTTTGTTTTGGCCTCCAATTTGAGCCAGGGCCATCTCAACCTGGTGCCTGCTTCAAGCTGTGCCACATGAATAGCAACCTCCTCTTTAAGCACTCTCATGCCAGAAAAAAATTGACTAAAATCATTGTCTGTTTTACTTCATTTTTCACTATTACCAACTTCAAAGGCTAATCCCAAATGCATCCTCCAGGAAAATATTAAGTACAATATTTTTCTGTTTTTATTGTCCATTTCTGAATTTGAAATTACCATATTTTCACGACCATAGGGCGCACTGTATTAAAAGGCACAGTCTCAGTTGCGGGGTCTATTTCTGTATTTAACACATACATAAGGCGCACCATATTATTGGGCGCAGGTATGGTAAAACATATGCTAGTTTAAAACATACGGTAGCATGCATGCACGCTAAAACTATGTTTTTAAAAAGGCAGCGGGAGCAAAACTGAGTTCGGTTGTACTTTATTGAAGTATTCAACAATGTACTCACGTTATTTTTTGATCAATCCTCATCCATAAATCCACCAAAGTCCTCATCTTCTGTAACCGAAATTAACAGCTGGGCAAGTTCTCAATCAAACACGCCAGGTTCGAGTCTCTCTTGTTTCCGTGCGAAAGCTCGAACAACAGTGCAAGCAGACGCGTTAGCCCAGCAGCCACAATCCATTCAGAAATTGTGGCGTAACTCGCCCGGCGCTGCCTCCTAGTTTTAGTAAAGCTGTGTTCGCCCTCTGTCATCCATCGCTTCCACGCCGCTCACAACTTCACTTTGAATGCCCTGTTTACACGGATGCCCAGCGGTTCGTCAAGCCCCGAGTTATTCTTTGCTCATTAATCCATCGCTCGAGTTGGTCTTCCAACTCGGGCCACCTCCCCTTCTTTCCGCGTTTTGTTTTTCTTTTTTTTCCCGCGGAAACTCAGCTTCGTCTTCTTGACTTGGCGAAGCTCGTTTTTCTGCTTCCTCCACTTGCGAACCATGGATTTGTTGATCTTGAATTCTCTTGCAGCTGCTCGAGGGTCCTTAGCCAAACCGGTGTTTTGCACAATGCACACCCCAGAATGCTCCCCGTCAGTAAAGCGGTTTATTTAATAATTTTTTTTAAATAAAAATTTTTAAAAACCCGGCGCTATATCCCTACTGGGGGCGTGCCCCGTCCATTTTGGAGAAAATTTAAGACTTAAGTGCGCCTTATGGTCGTGAAAATACAGTAGTTCATTCTGTGTTGTGACATAACCCCTAACATCGCTCCGTCACTTAATACATTTAAAATTAACATCCTAAACTAATTAGATAATTGTAGGCGCGTTTCCTAATTAATACAAGATGCACTAACGGATCAACTCTTGTCGCCGATGTGACGCGTGCTTCGCGGTTCCGCTGGGACCGCAACCAGGGCCCGACCCGCAGCATCTCAACGAGAAAATACAAAAGACAAGTGCAACAAATACGACACTGGCTGATCTGATGAGCAAAAATGTTGCTGAAAGATTAAGATTAGCAATAGAGGATGTCCGCTCCAGAGGTGGGTAGAGTAGCCAAACATTGTACTCAATGCATGTATGCATCGAAAAAAAATATTCTACTATTCTTGTAATATTATGACTTTAATCAATTATTTTAAAATAATTTTTTCGCTGGGACCGCAACCAGGGCCCGACCCGCAGCATCTCAACGAGAAAATACAAAAGACAAGTGCAACAAATACGACACTGGCTGATCTGATGAGCAAAAATGTTGCTGAAAGATTAAGATTAGCAATAGAGGATGTCCGCTCCAGAGGTGGGTAGAGTAGCCAAACATTGTACTCAATGCATGTATGCATCGAAAAAAAATATTCTACTATTCTTGTAATATTATGACTTTAATCAATTATTTAAAAATATTATTTTTTTTTTAAATAATTCTAAGATATACAACTATTATTGTAGTTACATGACTAATAAAAATATTTTATCAGGAAAATATGCTTTTTTTTGTCAAAAACATTCAACTTTTGAAAATACAGAACAACAATTTATAACTATGCTAGTAATATTAGAACTATAATCTCTACAAGAAAACTCCTTTTCGTATCAAATACATAGCTTTTCCTCAAAATATAGGACTTTGTCCTATTACAACTAACCATGAAAACATGATTTCTTAAAAATATAACATCTTACCTCAAAAATATAAGACTTATTTTGAAAATATAAGGTTTTCTCAAAAATATATACATTTTCCTTCTTGAAAATATAAACAAAACATTCAAAAATATACAGCTCATCACAAATACTTTTTTGTTGAAAATATAAAACTAATCGAAAATAGACAACCGTAATCTCAAATATATACAAGTTAAATAGACAACTTTAAACTCCAAAAGACAAATTTTCTCTTGGAAATACACTACTTTTTATCTAAAACCTACAATTCTTTTCAAACAATTTATTACAAAAATACACCTTTTTTCATATTAATCTTTATCCTCTAAAATACACAACTTTAATCTTGAAAATACACTACTTCTTAATCTAAAAACCTATTACTTTGTCCCCTTAAAAATATAGTAATTTATTCTAACATTATTAAATCCTTTTGAAAACATTCCACTTGTTTTAGCTGAAAAATATACATCTCTTTCATTGCAATATTACAACTTTAAAACGAAAAGTATATTTCTTGTTTATCTCAACTTTTACACGACTTAAATTCTGAAGCACTGTTGCTCTCGTCTCAACTTAATTGGAACAATATGACACCAGCTATGATAGCCTACACCAGGCCAGACATTCTTGCAATGTCATATGTAATTAATATTTCTTGTGGTCGGCCTTCGTGAACTCTGGATGTTTTGTTGCGTTACAGAAACCATTAAATGTAAATCGGCAGTTAACAACAGAAGATTGACACCAGCGACCATTTTTTTAAACCACCAGTGTTGGCCAACTCTTTCTTAAAAACACTTTCTCGACAACTAAACCATTGGCTCGACTTTTATTTGGCAGGCCATCTTAAAAAAAATAGATTTGCCAAACAAAGTTTGGCTACAGTCCACTAGCTCCGAAGCTAACAGGAAATACAAATACACGTGCCACTTTTTCTTTTTTAAATTTAACACAATTTAAGATGTTAAGAAGTATTTGTTGCCAGGCTAAACGGTTTTAAGTAACTTGTCATCAATAGTGCTTAAAATACATGTTTTTTAATTTTGAAAAAAAAAAAAAAGACTTAGTGAAGTAAAACCAAGCGGGAGCAGAGCAGAAACACGACCGCCCCTTGGGGCTCCAGCTTTGGGGATCCAAGCCGCGACGAGCCGCGATGAGCCGCGATGAGCCGCCCCGCACCGGAGTTAGCATGTAGCTAAACTAGTCGCTGTTTCCTAGCGTCAATTCACACTTCAAACGCTTACCTCGGAGGTCGACCGGCTCCA
>NC_084507.1:12479122-12489122 GCF_024500385.1 Phyllopteryx taeniolatus | reverse complement strand
ATACCGGTACTGAAACGATACCACGGCATAATTTCAAACTTTACTAATCACAGTGGAATGAAAACTGACAACACTTCAAATACATTTATATTTTGTATTAATTCAAAACATTTCGATAAACTTGAAAAAATGCAGTAATGGATTTTTTTCATTTTTTAAACAATTACATCAATGTCTGCATGATCATTCATTATATATGCATTCATCCATCCATATTCTACTGCTGCGGCTATATTCTGAGCTCCTCCCGGATGACCGCGCTTCTCACCCGATCTCTAAGTGAGAGCCCGGACACCCTGAGGAGGAAAGTCATTTCGGCCGCTTGTATCTGGAATCTTATACCTTCGGTCACGAGCTGTGGGTCCATAGATGAGGGTAGGAACGTAGATCGACCGGTAAATTGAGAGCTTCGCCTTTCGGCTTAGCTCCTTCTTTACCACAACGGACCGATACAAAGTCCGCATCACTGCAGACGCTGCACCGATTCGCCTGTCGATCTCCCGTTCCATTCTTCCCTCACTCGTGATCAAGACCCCAAGGGTGCAGGCCCGGCCACCAGGCGCTCGCCTTCGAGCCCCACCTCCAGGCCTGGCTCCAGAGGGAGGCCCTGGTGACCCGCGTTCGGGCAAGGGAAACCTCAATCCATGAATATTTTTCATCATAGGAGTCTTTTAGCCGCGCTTTGTCTGTTCCCTCACCTAGGACCTGTTTGCCATGGGTGAACCTACCAGGCGCGTGAAGCCCCAGACAACTTAGTTCCTAGGATCATTGGGACACACAAACCCCTCCACCACGATAAGATGACGGCTTCCAGGAGGGCATACATAAATATACATATATATTATACACTGAACAAAAATATAAACGCAACACTTGTTTTTGCTCACATTTTTTGTAAGCTGGACTCCAAGAAAATCCATTTTCTTAGCAGCCCGCATGAACTTAGCATAGACTAAAATGAACATTTGACTCAGGGTTCTTTATAACCAGTATCAATATCAAACCCAGGAACTAAAAGGAAATGTGTGTTGAACTAAGCCAATTGACTTAATATTCAGTAATTAATGTTTCAGCTAAAAGTTTAATATAGCATTGTTAAAATTGTTATTTGGGACTGTTTTATCATGTCAAATGGTTTATATGTGCACGTTTTAACATGACTCCCTGTTTTAAGCTTGTAGCCTTTTATTTTGAAGGTTACGCACCGGAACGCAGCATTTTGGCACGAAAGTAACTTCACACGACACTGGTGAATTTTGAAAACGAAAGTAATGGAACCAAATGCTATAAAACGATTTCTTTACCTACCCACCGATGAGGCACAAGGTTAGTGTTTGTGATACTGTGAGACGTTTGTGGATTTTGTCCCAATTCACTGTGATGAAAAGTTGCTAGTTTGAACTTTGGTGAAGTTTTAGCTCAATGTTAACCTTTTTTTTTTTTCTGTCATCGGCTTTTACGTTGGTGTGAAGACTAAAATAAACGCTAAGAACCATCAATGCAAAAGTGCAATCAACAATTTACCTTGTTAGCTGTTTGCATAGACGTATTTTATTGTTTAACTCACCCAATTGACCCCGCGCAGTACAGGCTGAGGCGGCGCGCGCGCACGCACGCGCACGCACACACGCACGCGCACACACACGCACGCACACACACACACACACACACGCACACACGGCTAAACAGGTGAAGGGTCCCCGCTCTTCACTATCTCTGATTGGTTTAGAGACCACAATGAAACCCATTATGTGCCTGCTTTCAAGTTGCAGAAATGTTTTTTCTTCCTCAAATGTCTGTACACCTGTGTTTTGCTGCACCATTCAGAATTTTGGGGGCTTATGCGACCAAATTAGTCACACTCTAGAGTCCTGTCTCCTCCCCAGAAACATCATATGCTGGATTTCCAGCACCACATACTAAGCCATGCGTCCGAAGACGCAGATTGATCGTACTTTATGCGTCCCTGCTAATTTTTTTGCGTCTGAGGCACGGGACGCACGTCAAAGGAGATACCCGTGATCATGTGATCAGATAAGGACATCCCTAATACACACGGCCATTTTTTATTTAAATATACATTTAATTGCTTTAATTTAAATGGCTAAAAATGCAGCAGATCACACTGCCCCAGTCTCTTTTGTGGACTGAGGTTTGTTTCTTTGGTACACCAGGTGTCAGTCACTGTATTACCATTAGTCTCATTAACTGGAAAGAGATACAACAACAAAAGGAGGGTGCTGGGATGTGTGTGCTGACTCCCATTTAACATGAGTTTGAATGCGATTGGTTGATTCTGAACATACATAGCCCCATCCCCCAGTTATAAGACTGTGCACACTTGTGCAACAAATGATTTCAGTTGCTTATTTTTACTTCCCTGCTCGAAAAGATTTCATTATTATTATTTTTTAATTGAGTTACACAGGTTATAGGTCATATTAATGGTGATAAAACATTTTTTGAAATGATTTATCTTGATTTCAGTTTTGTACAGCACAAAAACCTGGCATTGGAACAGGAGTGTGTATGGCATGCGGTCTAAATGTCCTCTATACGTTTGAATGATAAAAGATATCAATGACCGCAGTATAATAATGTGGACACAGACGGCACAGAGATGGTGCAGCCACAAGGGAATTAGTTAAAAGCGTCCTCAGAAAGTGAGCGTGTGGAGGAGGGAGAATTTGACTCACCTTGACATTGACGTTTTGGTCGAAACCGTCCATTTGATTAAGCAGTTCAAGTAATATTCTCTGCACTTCTCGGTCAGCTGCAGAAGGAAAATGACACCATGAGGGTTTGTTTATTTATTTTATTTTTAATAGACCCCAACTACCAGGCCGCAGGGAGGGACCAGACCGTGGGCCATTTCAGGGCTCTACACTAACTTTTACACTGGTCGCATCAGCACATGATTTGGTTGCACCCTTATATATATATGTATATATATATATATATATATATATATATATGAGCGAGGCTCACTCTTGTCGTGGCGAGGGGGCCGAACACGCGCATGCGCCAGTTTGATGTCCATAATAGCGAGATGGCGCTATATTGATCTTCAGAATAGAGAGCGTGCAGGTGGAGAACAACAACAACACAGAACAACAAACATTCACAAATTCCGTGAAAAAGACTGTGACTTTCAACCACCATGTCTAGTGAGACTGTGCTAAGGGAGCATTAAAACATGCACTCGCAAAAGTGCGACCACATGAAATCTTTACTCACACAGAGTGAAAAAAGGGTCACATATGCGACCATTTAAGGTCTTGAGCCCTACATTTGGTACTGGACCGCACAGAAAGAGTAGGAAAAATATTTTATTGATCATCAGTCTTAAATAGGTTTTATTTTTAAAATCAGGTACATCTGCCGATGCCTCTGTACAGTGTTCCCGCGTTATCTCTTTTTTTAAGCAACCGCTTCGTGTATTTTTATATACTATAATGCCCTATACGTGAAAGTGGTTCATGGCACAAAAAAGGTTGAGGCCGCTACTTTAGATGACAATCACAATTGACGTTTGCATCATCATACCTCCGGTCTGCGCATCAAATCGCTTGGTTGCGATGGCGTCGATCTCATCAATGAAGATGATGGCGGGTGCATTCTCCTTGGCTAGGCGGAAGACGTCACGCACCATGCGGGGGCCCTCACCCAAGTATTTCTGCACAAACTCCGAACCCACCACGCGGATGAACGCCGCTGTAGGAGGGCCGAGAGGGCAGAATTAACGCTCTGTGACTACAAAAAAAAAACCATCATCCGTTATTCATCCAACTATTCATGCTTCACGGTTCCACTATATTGCAGATTTTGATCTCACAGTTGTTCCTCCATTTTTTTAAAATACAGTTTGTACAATAATTTTGTTGTCCATTGCTCTTAACATAGATGCAACAAAAACATGCCGAGGGTGTATTTCAACAGGGTATTTCTATTTCACGAATTTCACTTATTGCGGAGGTGGACTGGAATTTAACCCCTTTGATGGAGGGGAGATTACTGCATACAAATAATTAGTTTATGAATGGATAACCAATTTATTATCATCATATAAATAACTGCTTTATGAACAGATAAGCTGATGAAACAAATTCCCTGGTTTATATTTATACTTTCACACAAAAGGACTCAGAACTTTATTGAGCTCAGGAAATAGGAGAATTTTCTCAAATTCACACTTTTTAGTTTAAAATTTGGGTAGTAAATATTTACTGGACGGGGAGAATATAAAAAATGGTTATGTACAGTAACTTAAGCTGTCAGATAATTGTGACAGATTTAAAAATCAGGAAAAAATAGGCCTGAATGACATACAGTACTCACCCCCTTTGTTTGTCAAAACTGAATTGAAGTACAATACTTGAGTTCAAGTGGATGTGAAAGGCCCGGTTCAACTGGGTTTGTCTTGGACCACCCCACTGTGCTTAGCCAGCCACGGCCAGCCCACAAACTGTTGACAGCATGGTGGATCACTTGCTTGTGCTTTGATCCAGAAGACTAGCTGCACTACACTTCAACTGTTCCTCGCGGTTATGTACTTCATTTTGGTGCCGAGCAGCGACCTGGCTGGCCACTGTGGGTTGGCCAGGCTTCTCTTTACCCATTGATTGCGAGGCTCACGGCTGCTCTGCTCCCCGCATGTGAAAGCCGGTGAGCCTGTCCACCCAGCCCGCAGCGAGCAGTGCCGCCTTGCCCCCTTGGAGGAAAAACCTAAGTGAACTAACTCCCCCTCAGTAGCGATGAGAGGGAAACATAAGATAACAATACAATTACAAACCGTATGTAGATGTTATTACAGCACACATACACCTATCTGCCGCAATAGCTCGCCGTGTTATTCGAGCGTTTTCTTTTTATAACACACACACACACTTACATAGGGTGAGTCTTGTGGATGCTGGAGTACTTTAAAGGTCAGAGGACAAATATTTTAAAATGTTCCTTGATAACTCTACAACCCCTTTACAAACCACATCTGCCATTTCAAAGTGATTATATAGAAGATATACAGCAGTTAAATCGATAAATATGATTCAGAATGCGCCGTCTGCTTTTTGGATCCAGCGCCTTCCGGTCTTCGTCGCTTTCCGGCGCTGTGACGTCACACAAGCCAAACATCCTGTTCATGCGGCGTTGTGTGCTATTGCTCCATGCTGTTGTTCCCGTCCTTGTACATTTGTTGTCGTATGATTTATCGATGTCACGATGGTTTATTGTGTGGCATTTGGTTGTACAAATGGTTCAGGCAGCGGGAAGCTTTTTTTGGCTTTCCAATTAAAAAAGGAACACGTGACCCGTGGATAGGCAAAGTCAATCGACAGGGGAAGAAACGTGGTCAGCTATGGGTGCCTAGCAAGCATTCCAAACTGTGCTGATCACTTCGAACCGGTGTGTTTTGAGAAAGACTTAGCAGAAAGCATTGGATACAGAGCCAGAAACCAGCTGCGGTGCCAACTATACTTCCTACGGCTATCGGGACCTCAACCGCAAGCAACAGAACTAAATCTCACAGCCGCCACGGTGCAGCAGCGAAGCGGCGCAGACACGAGGTGAGCATTTCCTTGTATATACCTACGACTCTATTATGGTTACTATTCACTCGGGAGTAGGGAAAAAAGACCCACACAGTACTTTTGAGTACTGTCGTCTGTACATTTGCCCATATGACAAGCCAACAGACACACGGCATACACTGCGGCGTGTTGTAACGCAACTCGAGCGAGGGGCACACAATATATAGGAATACTGCATACTATGTAAAAGCTTGTGCCGTGTCACTGAAACATATATGAATATATAATGTGTATAGTCATGCTCAAAATTACTCTCTGTAAAAACTTTGAAAATCATTGCTTTCGTTTGTTTTAATGATTGATCGATCAACATGTGCAGACACCTGTGGTATGGTGCGCCACAGCCTTGGCCAACATGGTCTTGCCGCATCCTGGAGGTCCGTACATGAGGACTCCCCTGGGTGGGTCAATGCCAATCTGTGTGAGAAAGAGAAAATATTTGGTTGGTTTCTCCATGTAGTCATAGAATATGAGACTGGTGAGGTACGCGTGTGTGACCTGCTTATAGAGCTCAAAGTGCGTGAGTGGAAGCTCTACAGCCTCTCTGACTTCCTGTTTCTGGATGTCCATGCCTCCAATGTCAGCGTACATCACGTCAGGTTTCTGGTCTATTGGCACAAAGGAGAACATTAGGCACCATTTCCCAGTGGAGATGCTCACTTGTAGCCACGTGTTTGCTTTTATTTTGATAGGCTTTTACTTCCTGGTGGAGACGACCGCTTATAGCCACGTGGCTGGTTTTAATCTGAAAAATGTCTTGTTGGAGATGATCGCCTGTTGCCACATACCTGGTTTTAATTTGCCAGGTTTGTCCTTCCTGTTGGAATTGTGTGTGGTTTTGTTACGGTTCTACTTTCTGTTTGAGACGATCACCTTTATCTACACTTTTTTTCCTGCAGGTTTCTGCTTCTAGTTTGAGATGATCGTCAGTAGCCATATGGCAGGTTTTATTTTGGTAAGTTTTTACTTCCCATCGGAGATGATCGTCTGGAGCCCTGCATTTTTTTCTTTACTTCTATCATGATTGCTGCCACTTCTATTAAAACCAAGACAATCTCGAGACGACCTAGAACACTGTGGAAGAGCACTATGACGGTAAAGACCTCTAAATTAAGGTGTAGGAAAGCAGAACGTAAGTGGAGAAAAACTAAACTCCAAATTGACTATGACCTCTACAGACAAAGTATTTGTAATTTTAACCAAGAGTTAGTCAGGGGTAGACAGCAACACTTTTCTGAAATCATGAGTAAGAACCTCAATAATCCTCACACTCTGTTTGACAAGCTCACAAACCCCCCTAATCAGATAGCTCCAGAACTCCTCACAGCAGATAAATGCAATAAATGTGCTTATTTTAGTGAAAAAAATACAATCCATCAGGTTCAATATTAGCACATAACAGCAAAATGATAAAATGATGCTACACCCGAAGCCACCCAGGGAAAACTCTATTACATGTCAGAATTTGATACAATTGACCAAAAAACTGCAGCTGAAACCATCGACAAGCTGTCTTGACGCAATACCCAGATGGTATTGAGTCAAGATTTGCAGCAAATAATCAATTGCTGACTTCAGTCAGGCGAGTTTCCTAAAGCTCGAAAAGTAGCTGCCATTAAGCCTCTTCGAAAAAACAGAACGCTGGACGCTTCCATGTTAGCAAGCTATAAACCTATCTCAAACCTCCCCTTCATAGCCAAGATTGTTGAGAAAGTTACTTTTAATCAACTCAGAAATTTCTTGAACATAAATCGACTTTTTGACAACTTTCAATCAGGTTTCCAAACTCATCACAGTACAGAATCAGCTCTAATCAAAGTACTAAATGATATAAGGTTGAATACTGACTCGAGAAACGTGTCAATTCTGGTCTTGTTGGATGTCAGTGCGGCTTTTGATACGATAGCTCATAACATGCGCTGATCAGGTTGGAAACATGGTAGGAATAAACGGAAGTCCTTCAATGGTTCAGGTCTTACCTGGAGGAAAGAAGTTATTTTGTAACCTTTGGAAATGTTCAATCTCATCAAATGGCAATGACCTCTGGGGTCCCTCAAGGGTCAGCTCTTGGACCCCTCCTGTTCAGCCTGTATATGATACCCTTGGGTCAAATTCTACAGAACCTTAATGTTGACTATCATACCTATGCAGATGAAACACAGTTATATCTAGCAGTGTCTCCAGATGACTACAGTTCCATTTAGGTGGTGTGTCACTGTCTAAAACTTAACTGTGGATGAGCCAAAACTTTCTTCAATTAAACCACAAAAAACTGAGATAATTGTTTTTTTGAAGTAAAGAAAATAGGATTGCTGTGAGTAAATACCTCAAGTCACTCTCTTTAAAAACCAAAGATCAAGTCCGAAACCTTAGTGCACTGACCTGACCTGACTTTCCACAGTCATATCAAATCAATTACTAAAACAGCCTTCTACCAGCTATTTTTCTCAAGTACACTGAACTACTGTAATGGTCTTCTGACTGGACTCCCCCAAAAGAGCATTAAACACCTCATTCGGAATGCTGCAGCTAGGGTTCTGACAAGAACAAGGAGATCAGAGCATATTACTTCAATTCTCAAATGTCTACACTGGCTCCCAGTCAGCTTTAGAATAGATTTTAAAGTTCTGCTACTGGTATTTGAATCATTAAATGGTTTAGGTCCTGAATATATGAAAGAAATACTAATGGAATACAAACCCAGCCGGTTCTGAGATCTACAGACTGAGGTCAAATAGTGGAGCAGAGTCCAAAGCAAAAATGGTGAAGCAGCATTTAATTGTTATGCTGCACACAAATGGAATAAGTTGCCAACAGAAGTGACGTCATCCCCAAGTGTGAATGTTTTTAAGTCCAGGTTAAAACTCTTCTTTTTTTCCTCATGCTTTTTAGTGCATTTCTCCTTTTAAATGATATTTCTTGCACTGTACGCCGTTTTTATTGTGTTTTGGGTTTTCTGTGTTTTAAATGTTTATAAGCTTTTTTATTAAATGCTTTTAATCATGCAAAGCACATTGAGTTTGACTTTTGAATGAAATGCGCTATATAAGTAAATTTGCTTTGCTTCAGTAGGCTTCTCCTTCCAATTGGAAACAATCGCTTGTACTCATAGCTGGTTGTATTACAGTAGAACCCTACTTCCTGTTGGAGACTATTACTTACCGCCATGTGGCTGCTTTTAATATGGCAGGTTTCTGCTTCCTGTTTGGAAGGTTTCAGCCTCCTTTTGGACATGACCACTTGCAGCCACGTCTTTTTTTTATTTTGGTATGTTTCTACTTCCTGTTGGAGACAACATCTTGTACCCATGTGGATGGATTATCTTTGTCATGTTTCTACATCCTGTTGGGGATGATTGCTTTAACCATGCAGCAGACTTTATTTCGGCAGGTTTCAATTTCTTGTTGGAGATTGCTTGGAGCCATCTGTTTTTTTTTCCTCCCATTCCCGAAGATTGATAACTCTCAGCCGGAGCCAGTATTGACCAATTTTCTGTGAACGAACAACTTTAATTTCCAAGCTTTGCGACGGGTATTGTGCATATAAGTCCCGGCCGGCTGCTTGTGACGCTTGACATGTAAGTGACGATGTGGACTGCTATGTTAGCGTTTGGCTAGCTGCCCAGCAACTTCAAGGTACACACCACTGTGACATGGATGGGAGTGGTTACAATACCTGAGGTGAGCATCATGATGCTGCTGTCAGCTTCGGGGGGTAGCACGTCGACGAGGGCATTGCTGTGCTTGTGCAGCGCCACAGAGGCATTGGGTTTTAGTAGCTCCCGGTCGATGGTGCTCAGGATGCGCACATAGTAGTTGGACCCTGAGAAAGGGGAGGGGGTTGGATGGTGACAGGGACAAGAGGTGAGTGAAAGAACACTCAACAAATGGGGTGGTGGGGGTGGTGGATGGGTGGGGGCTTATTACACATTTAAACTATAGGCTCCATTATGAATATTTTAAATGCATGCATACTGTAGGTGTCTCTCAAAAGATGCTTGATGTGATAAATAATTCATACATAGATTGTTTGCATCAGCGGCGACTTCATTTATTTTTAAAACATCTTGTTTTGCAGTCAAAATGTATGTACATAATTCACCGAAAAAGTGTTTTTTTAAGCAAATGGGCTAGTTATCAAAATCTTACTACCTCTGCTTGTGTTTGAGCCATGAAAGGCCCTGTCAAAGGGTGACTCTGTAGCATGTGCTTTTCTTTTTCTATTGTTGCTTTACACAGAGATTGTTTATTTGTGTTATACCAGTAGTGGAGCCAACGATAGCCGTGTTCTGGTCGACAGCCTCCAGGAACTGTCCGATAACAAGCGGGATGCTCTGTATCCTTTTCACCTCCTCCTGCGCATGAAGGAACTCCTTCTTCAGGTTCTTCTGCTCATCTTTGATGTACTCCTCC
>NC_084507.1:12444122-12474122 GCF_024500385.1 Phyllopteryx taeniolatus | reverse complement strand
TGCATTGGTGTGTGTATTTGGACGTCAGCGACAACATGTCTGCCTCGGTGGAGGCCCGCCTTAAATTGATACTGCTGGCCCTTCTCGTGGTGCTTCAAGGTGAGTGGTTGCTGGTTTCCATTACCATGGCAACACCACAGTGCATGACTTTTTTTCTGATTATTCGCTGAAACCTCGCCTTTTTGGTCTCTGTGCCCAGGCCAAAGCCATCTCTAATATAAAAGTATTGCTTTGCTGTCATCTACTGGCATCGTGGTGCAAAGCAACTATGTTGAACTCAAGGGAGGAGCTTCATTTTGCCAGGCCGCAGCTGTGTGATTATAGGAAAAAAATGCTTTTCTGCCATCTTGTGGCATCTATAGGCAATTACAAATCTTTATAGGATGGGTGTCAATTCCTCAATTTTCACTACAGATGCCACAAAAACATTTTTAACTGTCACACAATTTGTGTTGCACCCAAACGAGTTCAATGAATGACCTTTCATGAACATGTTCATATTTTGGGCAAACGTGAGATGAACGTAGTCTATTTCTGCCTGATGAGCGGTTTTTGAGAATGTACTCATTCTGGCGCTTGTGAACGGTTTTTGACCTGCAGTTCATTTTCATTTTATACAGTGCCAGTTTTCCTGGACTCTATGTGGCGCAGCAATACAGGTTTTAGGGTAGTGACAAAATGTACAGACCAATTACATGCAAATTAAGCAATCACATGTGACTTTACTCAGCCAATCAAGTCTCCATTTCAGGGGGTCATCACCGACTGCACATAGATCAGAAAATGACTGATAAAAGGAAGAGAACATTTGAACAAATCACGTTCTCCCACCCCCCCAAAATAAAATTAAATAAAATGGAACAGCCAGTATCATTTTTGTTCAGAGCAGTTCTTAAAAGTGCATATCTGAAACGTCATTTTGTGCCAAAACAAGGTTTTGAACAAAAATAACCTCTAAAATTTTAATTGTTAAGTTTGTTAAAGTAAAACATGTCAAATAGTTTGAGACTGTTATGATTTTTCAAAGCTTACAAGGGGCACTTCTGAGGAAATTCACCCAAAACCAAAAAGGTTGACTTCCTGGCATGGAAGTAGGAGACTTTTTTGTGCGTCCTATTATGATAGACATGCCCATCCAATTTGAAGTTAATCAGCGAAACTGGTGCCAGAGGTTGATTTCTTAAAACTTTTAAAGGGGCACTACTAACAGAATTCACCCAAACTGATTGCTTCAAACCCCAATGGCAGACTTCCTGTTCAACTTCAGGCGTGAGTCCTCAAGACGTTTTCGTGCGTCCTGTTATGATAGACGTCCACTAAATTTCATTTTGGTTGGTGAAACTGATGTCGGGGGCAATTTTTTATTTTTTTTTGCCCACACCCCGCCTCCCCAAAAGGCAGTTAAATGATTGGAAGAAGGGTGCTTGGACCTTTACATTCATAGTTGTAAATGTTGTAAATAGCTTAAATGTGGTACCCAAGACATGATGAAACCTTTAAGGTTGCACGTCACAGATGATCTCGTTTTAAGCCAAAGGATTTAAAAGAGGCCACAAAAAGGATGTGATGCATTCGGAAAGATTATCGAGTCATGCAACTGCTGCTATTTGTCTTATTATCACAGCTCGCACACTGAGCAGTGATAAAAATATTGTCTGTTTGGGGTCCTTGATATGCCTGGAAAAAATCTATATATTTATGCAAGTGTTTGAAAACTCATTCAGTAGCACTCCCAGGAAAGTTAGGGAAAAACACCTCCCAACACCTGTTTGACTGATCGAAATGAAATTTGGTGGACGTCTATCATAACAGGACCCATGAAAAAGTCAAAAGGATTTTCCTTACATCATCTAATGCAAGAGGAGCATCCCTTCAAAGTTTGATGATCATTTTGAGGATTCTCGAAAAGCCCCTCACTCCAATTTCCCCGATTAACATGAAATTGGGTGGATGCATCCAGAAGTTTCATGGACCCATGCACCAAAGTGAAGAGAAAGTCAGACATTCTGGTTCAAAGCAACTATTTTAGGCGAATTCAACAGGGTTCATCACTGCTTACAGCTTTAATTATTGAGCTTACTTCCAGTTTGTGCTGCAGCAATACAAACAACACATCTTAAAATCACAAACAGTATACACAGATGCCGCAAAAAGCTAATTCTTAGTTAGTTTTTTTTGTGCCGGAGGCTGTGGATGGAGTTCAGCGTTGACCGGAGCACATCTGGACACACGAGCTAGGATAAGTCAGGAAATTGGACGAGAGCTCATAAGACGGAGGCCTTGATTAAAAATAGCAGCCTTTTAAATCTGGATGGGTGCGCTTGAAGTGAAAAAGTCAACGAACACACAGACAATATTAATGAGGATGAAAGGTGGATGACAGTTAACCATTATATTAAATGCAGTGATGGATGGCTGCAGAGGGCACTTTCAGCCTGAAATTCGGCAAAGATTATATATGCACGTATACATTCAATGAAAAATAAATATTGTATCTTTCATTAAAATGCGGTAAATTAAATAACGGGAAAAATACAAAAAATAATTCAGAATACACATTAACTTAATATGACTTAAGCTCATGTTGGATCAATGTAATATATCTATTTTCATTATATTTTCAAATTAAAATGTGGAAAATCAAATGATTCAATTAAAAATTTAACTTTTGCTAAATAAAGTATATACAAATTTTACATTAATTAAAATGTGGAAAATGAAATTAGTTACACAATTTAAATCAAATGAAATTAATGAATTATGAAGTTCATGTTGGATGAATTTAATATATTTAAGTCTGACATTTTTAAACTTACTTTAAATTTAAAACTAAAATTAAATTAATCCGTCCATTTTCTGTACCGCTTATCCTCACGTGGGTGTGCTGGAGCCTACCCCAGCCATCTTCGGGCGAGAGGTGGGGTACACCCTGAACTGGTCGCCAGCAAATCGCAGGGCACATCTAAACAAACAACCATTCACACTCACACCTACGGGCAATTTATTAAAGAAATTAAGCTTAAACAAGAATAAAACAGTAAATACAAATTAAATGAATTATATTGATAAATTAATTATGGTATTTAGCTAAAAAAAACAGATGTAAAATAAAGATAATTTCTTCTTTTTTGTTTTGGTAAAATGTGGAAAAAGGAAATATGAAACCATCAAAAGATTACAAAATTTACATCAAACTACCATTACAACCAAGTTGAAAAATAAACAAATACAAATATTATTTCATTATGCAGTTCATGTTGGAATGTTATATTAGTAATTAAACAATTATTTTTAAAATATGGAACATTAATAATTCAAAATTGCAGTTAAAATTGTTTGAGTCAACAAAAATCAGTCCAAAATAATTTAAGTTCATATAGCGTCACAGCTTTCATTGTGTTTAGCTTTAATAGTCTAATACAAGAACATTAAATATATCAACTCCTTTTAGTAAAATTTGGGAAATTCAATTTAAAATAAAACACATGTACAAATAACATTGCATTACAAAATATTTCAAAATATTAAAGAAAAAGTAAATGTTGGATTCACATTATGTATTGGGTATGGAAAGTTAGGTAATAATTTCATAAATTGTGATAAAAACAAGCAATATTAACACCAAAGAAAGCTTTCATTTGTTTCTTTTCTACAGTCATAGTTAATTGAATTCTTCGTAACTTTTCAATGCAAATTTACAACTTAAAAATGAATATCCTTCCACTTTAATAGGTTGTTTTTGAGAGTGTCAATGAGAGAAAGGGAGTTAATGCGTGCACTCTTGCAGTAGAACCAGGAAGTATGCGGTTGTCACTGTGGCGAATCGCTTTACATTTACGGCCCCACGGCATCAGGGTGAAGTCATCTCTCTGCAAATGGCCGCCACATTAACGGTGAGCGACCACATGGCCTCGGCCTACAGAAAACTGTAGTTCAGGGAAGAAAAAGGACGAAACTAAAATAAATGCACAAGCACTATTATAGAAATGCAGAGAAACGAGGCAGAATGGGGGCCACCAATACTGTCAATGACGTAAATGTGCACATCACACGCACACAACATTGCGGAGCGGCCACCTGTCAGTCTATTAACGACATCGTATCCACAATTGGCTAAAGGATGTAAGAATAAATGTGTTTTATAGGTTTTTTTTTTTTTTTTTTTTACATGAGAGTCATGTCCTTTGTTCCTTCAGCATGGATGACACTACTTCCTGTGTGTCTGTGTGTGTGCCCATCCAAGGACAAATGCACATTATGAATGCAGCTCATGGAGAGAGCATCTTGGCCAGATGGATAGAGTTATCAAACTGATGGCAGACAATGTCGGCCGCCTTGTGACCTCACTAATTAATCCATCCGGCCTTACGGCCCATGAATCAAAGTTTCCCCCTCCCGACCCATGGGACGCCTGTCACAGTCTCATTCATTGTCCGAAGTCAAAGTGCAGACTTTGTAGAGGGAACGGCGACGCAAACATTCACTCAATCGTCTCGTTGTCCTCTTGGAAAGTTTCAGGCTAGCTTGGAATTCGGGGAAATGTCACAGATATTTGGCGTTTCCTGTTTGTGTGGTCCAAACCATGGTCCTTCTTTGCTCCATTAATGGCCATTCTATTCATGCTGTCTATTTTTTAACTGTTTATTTGAAATTGTAATATTACTAACATTTTCAAAAATAAAATGAATCTCTTCACGCCACGTGATTGGCCGCACGTTGCTAAGCAGACTTGAAAGTAAGTCAATGACTATAGTGATTGAAAAAAAACCCCCAAAAAACCAAGCTATGTTAATTAAAAAATATTTCATTAGAGTCTTTCCAGCATTCACAGTTTATTAATTGAACTACAATATGAATACTCTCATAGCTTCAATGTGCTGTTAGCTTTCCTGGTCACATCACGTTTGATTGGCTCCTTGTTAGGCAGATTCCACAGGCTCAATGGTGGTTCTCCATTGGGGTGGGAGAGAAGAAAACAAAACAAAAATAACAAAAATGTTCATGGTACCTCGACTTAAGAGTGACCAGACATACGAGTTTCCCAAAATATGAGCGGTTGCGCTGTCGCTTTTTTGTAAAGCAAACATTTGAGATATGAAAGCTGCATGGTGGCAATGAACTCAACTCGCTTCATAAGGAGCAGTTTGGTAGATCATAAACAATTCAAAAAGATGCTTGAAGCTGTTAATGCCCCTCCCAGTTGAAGTTGACAGTCAATTGAAACAAAAAAATTACAAGTGTGTAACCAAGACCTACTGTAGCTTTGCCTTACGAAAGTCCTCTAGCTACAGCTAACCCAAAAGACTAAAAAAATGGGCTGAGAAAACTAGCATCAATGTCACGCTGTAGTAATCCTTTAAGTGATGAATATTTGAACACAAATGGTGCAGCAACATGTAGACCCACAATATAACCAGCAGTGCACATGCGCACTGAAAATATGAAATACGTACCAGTCGATTGCATCGGTGCACTTTTGCATACCACCAAGTATTTTCTTTTTTGCACTACGTTCAGAGTCTCGGGAAAAACCCAGAACCTAACCTGATCGGATTGTTCCAGTCTTCCCACGCCCAAGTGAAACCAGAGCCACCAAGTAATATGGTTTACAAGGTTTATTACGGCTTCAGAGGGAGAAATATGCCAACACAACAAACAAAACAAAGCTAATCAACCCCATGTGTCTGCTCTCAAAACAATGCTAAAAAATAAAAGACACACGCTTACCTCACTCCTAACGCAACACAGGAGAAAAGGAAATTAACAGAAACAGCTTCTCCCGCCTACCAATGAACAATGGACGCAACAGTTACACAACCAGTGGCTGGCCAATTTGGAAGAGGAAGAACAGGAAGCCCCATACTGCAACCATCTGCTGGTTAAAAAGACCTCTGGTCCCTCCTCTGGCCAATCACCTGGTGGCAATCATGTTAATGCAGCCAATCAGCGGGTCCCACCTGTTCACAATCAGGCCACACACCTCCCTGCACCAAAGGGGAACCACCTCCCAAGAAAGAACAGCTATGAGCAACACAACACGAAACAACCAAACATGATTGTAACATTTGTTCTTGGGGTAGACAGAGCAACTCGTGCAAATCAACTCTTCTTTTGAATGAACGTACTGAATGGCATCACTTCATGTACTGATTCGTTCCTTTCTCAGATTAGTTGAGGTCAGCCGGTAGCCTGCTGCGGAGCACGAGAAGGTTCCCTGCAAAAATCGCCACTCAGGTGCGACGGTGGTGGCTGGGTGCGCGCAGGGACCGACAACAAGTACACGCCGCTGCGGGTTCCATGGAGTGTGGGCATCTCTGTCTTGCTGTACAGCAACTGCGACGGTCCGTGAAAATATGCCTTGACGTGAAACTGGACCGTGGTGCAAAAAAGATTGGGGACTGCTGCCCTATAGAACTGCACCAAATCAGCTGATAGTGCGGTCCCATACTGCCGGTTGGTCGGGGGTGGAATTATATTACTCAATGTTTTCATAAACATAAGTACAATAATTTGACTCAGAGTACTATAGAGTACTATTTTCCTTATTAAAGATCAGTTTTTGTTCAGTTTTTTTCTTGGTGTTTTTGGGTGGTTAGAAAGTATTAATGGGCTTTCCATTCATTTCAGTGGGCAAAGATGATTTCCAATATGAGTGTTTTGAGTTATGAGCATGTACACAGAATGAATTAAACTTGTAAGTCATCATTCCATCCTATTTTGAAGTTTATATATAATTATATTACATTGTAGCTATTTAGATCTCAATAGAGTGACTTTCTAACATGGACTTAGTATAAAACGGTCACTTTCATTAAACAAAAAAAACACCTTGGTTTTGTCATACGAGTGTCCAGAAAAGGCCCCTCTGACCGCTACTTCTGTTTGACCCAGTTTTGTATCCGCTTTGTCCATATTTGGCTAAGACCGCTCGCTTTCCTCAAATTGGTTGCCTCCGTGTAGAAGACCCACCTGTGATAGCACACGTCTTTGTTATGTTGGGTTGGTAGGGGAGAGGTACTATAGGCGGAGATCTTCGCTAGTGACGTAGATAAACTCGGGAAATTCGAATGACCTGATTTCAGGCAACAAAGCGTATGAAACTCAGGAATGTGCGGACGATTTTAATTCATATTTCACGTTTACTGACTGTGTAACTCCCAAATACTAGAAAACAGTTGTTTTGATACTGTAAAAAAGAAAACAACCAACCAGTCTATTTTCAAGCAAAATGTATTCTGACATCATGTTTGATTGGCCACTTGTTGCCAGGCAGATTTCATACTGCTCAATCACAACTGCCCCATAGGCTAGTGAAAAAAATAATTTATGACAAGCCATAAAATCTGGAAATTTTCAATAGGCACTACAAGAATTATGAGACACATCTGTCTGTATTAGTTATTATATATATATATATATATATATATATATATATACACACACACATATAAAATTGCGTGTGTTTGTGTATGTCGTTTGTGCATCTGAGCTCACATGATTTTATTCAAGGGATTAGTGAGCTAGCACACAGCAAATTCTGGAATATCTGTTGCGTAATCCCAACTCGTCAAATCACAGATTATGTAACGCGCTGACATTTTTGATGTGGTGTGCACTTACCGTCCGTCCGTGTGTGTGTGTGTGTGTGTGTTGGTCGCTGTCTGCTTGTGTCATTTCACCGTGTCAGCATAAAAAGGTTTTTGACATTGAGCTGCCCGTAGCCTGCCTGGTTGCTCCCTATTGTTTGCTTATGTTGACCTTCTCATAGATAGATGTTGTGCTCCCTCCATTACGAAATTATGATTGATTGTGAATTTTGGCATATAAAAATGACTTTCATCAGGATTAGCAGATGCATGCACAGCTGGCGCAGATTATGGTGGCTCCCTCGTAATTAACGCAAATCAGTCATCATGACGTCGCATTTCCCCCCAAAAAGTATTCATTAATTCCATGTTTTTTTTGTAATTAATAATTAAAACATTAAATAAAATGCTAAATTACACATTACAAATTTTTTTCAATAAAAAAATAAAATAAAAAATTACTTTTAATTACATTTAAGAATTCATTCAATTAAAAATGTACATTTTATTACATCTAAAACTGAATGAAAACTACAAATGTAAAATTACAAAATACACAAATTAAATAATTAAAATCAATGAAATTACTAATTTGATTTTTATTTAGGCGGCACGGTGGCCGACTGGTTACAGCGTCAGCCTCGCAGTTCTGAGGTGCGGGGTTCAATCCCCGTCCCCGCCTGTGTGGAGTTTGCATGTTCTCCCCGTGCCTGCGTGGGTTTTCTCCGGGCACTCCGGTTTCCTCCCACATCCCAAAAACATGCATTAATTGGAGACACTAAATTGCCCGTAGGCATGACTGTGAGTGCGAATGGTTGTTAGTTTCTATGTGCCCTGCGATTGGCTGGCAACCAGTTCAGGGTGTACCCCGCCTCCTGCCCGATGACAGCTGGGATAGGCTCCAGCACGCCCGCGACCCTAGTGAGGAGAAGCGGCTCAGAAAATGGATGGATGGATGGATGGATGGATTTTTATTTATTTTTTTTACATTTTCAACCGAAATTTTTATTTATTTTTTTAACATGCAATTACACAGTCAAAATATTAGGAACAGCGATCAGCACAAGTCTACTTAATGCTGTGGCCACTGAGTTATGTTGTTAAATTCCTCCTATCCTTTCCCCCCCTTTTGTGCTTTCTTGCTTTACTTGGTGATGATGATGGTAGCATATATACAGTGGATATAAAAAGTCTACACACCGCTGTTCAAATGCCAGGTTTTTGGTACAAAGAAAATTTGACCAATATAAATAATTTGAAAACATTTTCAACCGTTAATGTGACCTATAAACTGGATGATTACTTTCAAAAATTCAACTCAATCTTTTTGAGGCAGGTAGTCAAAATAAATGATAACTTATAACTTGGGACATGGAGCGAATTATGATCAGTCCCTAATAGTAGTCAGTGTTAGCACAAAACTTTTTAGGCTTTTGCTAGAATGTCAGGAAAAGCCTACTAGAACAGATGAACGTTATTTAGGATTCATCAGAGGAATTTAAAAGATGGCAGGTTTGTGTACTGACTCCCCTTTGTCAAGTTTGAATGTGATTGGTTAATTTTGAACACAGCCACATGCTCACTTTTTTTTTTGCTTCTCAATTGAGTTGTACAGGTTATAGATTATAGTTATAGGTCACATCCATGAGGAGAAAAGGTTTCAAATCATTTATCTTGGTCGAATTTTTTTCATCAATACAAAAGCTGTCACGACATCCGTCGTGTGACGTGGACTGTCTGACGTGTGGTCCCTTTAGCGGGCGCTTGCGCGGGGGCGTGCGTGGAGGTGGACTCAGACACGGAGGCGGTAGCCAACCGAGGATTCAAGCTGGGCTGCATCTCGTGCAAGAGGAGGGGCGAGGTCAAGGCCACGGCCGCCGTCACTTGGCTCTTCAAGGCCCTCAACGACGACGACTTCTCACACGTCAGTGACACGCGCAAATACAACTGGACGAAATCAAATGAGGAATTGAATTTGAAACAACATGAAAATTACAGGCGGCACAGTGTCGGACTGGTTAGCACATCTGCCTCACAGTTCTGAGGACCGGGGTTCAAATGCCGGCCCCGCCTGTGTGGAGTTTGCATTTTCTCCCGGTGCCTGGGTGGGTTTTCTCCGGGTATGCCCATCCCAAAAACATGCAGGGTAGGTTAATTGAGGACTCTAAATTGCCCGTAGGTGTGAATGTGAGTGCGAACGGTTGTTTGTTTTTGTGTGCCCTGCGATTGGCTGGCGACCAGTTCGGGGTGTACCCCGCCTCTCGCCCGAAGATAGCTGGGATTGGCTCCAGCACGCCCCGCGGCCCTACTGAGGATAAGCGGAATGGAAGATGAATGAATGAAAATTACACATTGTACTTGTAATTTGTACATTTTAATATTCTAAAAGAAATGGTAATTATAAATACCAAATTCCATTTCCTAAAATTACATTAAATGTTTGAGATAGAGAGGGATTGAGATAGACATATATTACGCATGGTTTATTTTTGAGAATGCAATGAAGATTTAATAAAAAATATTTAACTTCACAAACCTTTAATTTTTAAAAATGACATTACATTAAAAATTGAATTCAAATGTTGAATGACACATTTAACCTATCTTTAATAAACATTTTAAATTATACTTAATACAAATAATTTGTTTCTTTTTTTTAATGAAATGGTTGATTTTGAATCAATAATGTAACATGGCCATGAAAACTGAGTGACTAATTTCATTCAAAATAACTAAACTTTTTTGTTTTATAAAAATGCGTTCTTGTAATTTTAAAAATTGAATTGCCATTTTTCCCCCCATTAAAATATCTTTAAATTATAGTAAATAAATACAATGTAATTGATTCAAATTATGCATTGCACATAGTTTTGATGCTTTTAATGAAATTAACAACAGGTCCTGGAAATAATACTAATAAAATTACTGTTACTCTTATTGAATTGTACGGTTTGTTGAATAGTTGTACAGCTACGAGGATGAGCACGGCTCGATTCTGGACGAGCGCTTCGAGTCACGCGTGCAGTGGCGCGGCAACAGACATACGCTCGACCTCCAGGATGGCTCCATCTACATCGCCAACGTGACCTTCAACGACACGGGCACGTACATGTGCGTCTTCAGCCGTGTGCTCGTCTACGACGACTACACCTTCCACACCAACACAAGCAAGATCATTAATGTACGCGTGGTGCCCACAGGTATGCACCCTTTAGCTTTTTTCTTGGATTTTTGGGGCGACGATACAATAAGCGCTAAGCATGAACGCACCTGTGTTGTTCCTTCGTGTGTCAGTGATGCGAGGGATCGCGTCCATCCTGTCTGAGGTGATGATGTATGTGTCCATAATCGGTCTGCAGCTGTGGCTTGTGGTGGAGATGATCTACTGTTACAGGAAGATCTCAGCCGCCGGCGAGGAGGCCTTGAGGGAGAGCGCGTGAGTCAACAAACCTTTTTATAATATTAGTAAACAAGACGCAAAGAGTACTTCCGGGTGGCAGAAAAGTGATAGCAGTTGAATTCATTCCATGACGATAACCGTAGCTCAAAACACTCAAATCATCTTTCGTCGTTGAAATGAACGGAAAGGCCATTCATCTGTTCCAGCCTCCAAATAAACACCATCAAAAGATTTTGAAACGTGTTTTTGGATGACAAACATCGCCCTCAACAGCAGTGGTTCTCAAACTTTTTACACCAAGTACCAACTCAAAAATGCTTGGCTCTCCAGGTACCACCATCATGATCAACATCAAAATACAGTCGCGTACTAGCCCCAGGTGCTCATTAAACGCGAAGCTGAGGTTGGGCTCCTAAAAAGTATATTGTTAATTCATACTATTGTAAGCCACTGGAACATTATGCAGTTTTGAAGAGTCACGACTTACATAATGGTTTAATTAAAAGTAGGCATTGTACACAAAAATTGTATATTTGTATTCTAAATAAATGTTTGAAAACAAACTGTTCTAAAAGGTTAAATGCAAATATATGGATTGAACTTAAAGTTGACTACAACTTAATTGTACTTAACAAATGTACTGTACTGGATTTTACAAGACAAAGTTCAAACCACTGTAACATGCACAGTTTGAACGTTTATTTCAGCGATTCTGTCGTGCACCACAAGTGGTACTTGTACCACAGTTTGAGAACCACTGCTCTACAGTATTATATAGTACCATGAAAAGATACATAATTAAAAAGAATGGAAAGGATTAAACAGTTTGTAAATCATGATTTCATGATTCAATACCCAGTGAAATTGTGCTGCTCTTTCTGGTGTGTGCAACTTGGCCATCAGGGGGAAGTATAATACTTACATATGACTACTCCGTAAGCCGCAGTAATATTAGTCGTTTTCCCAGAGGATAAAGAATATGTGCCAGCGAGTATTATGTCACTCTGCTTGCGTTGCTACCGCTTGTGTTCGAATGTTGTTTAAAGGGTTGTAACTACTGTAATACTAATGCTAGTTTTGTTAGCCAGTCTATGGCGTTTTGCATTGTGTGTTAGCATTAAAGCTAACAGACTTTTATGAGGCAAAGGTACGTGGTTTGGTTACCTACACAACATGTCTCTTATTTTATGTTTAGTTTTACAGTAAACAAGAATTGTTCACTATCTGCAAGACAGCTGCATCCTGTGAAGGTTTGCCGCCATCTAGCCGTTATAATTAACATTTTTGCTGAAAACTCAAGGCAAAAAAGAAAGAAAAAAAATTTCGGAGCAATGCCTCATATCTCTAAAAACTTGTAAGTGGGGTCACTCTTAAGTCGAGGTACCAATGTAGGACAGACCAAAGGGACAGACCAGGAAGCAAACATCCATCATCAAGACATTTTCTCACAGGTATGCATAAAATGTTGGTGGTCTTTGAGTAATTTAGCAAAACATAATGGCTAGCCGGCGGAAGACTGGTTAGCACATCTGCCTCACAGTTCTGAGGACCGGGGTTCAATCCTCGGCCCCGCCTGTGTGGAGTTTGCATGTTCTCCCCGTGCCTGCGTGGATTTTCTCCGGGCACTCCGGTTTCTTTCCACATCCCAAAAACATGCGTGGGAGGTTCATTGAAGATTCCATGTTGCCCGTAGGTATAACTGTGAGTGTGCATGGTTGTTTGTTTATATGTGCCCTGCGATTGGCTGGGGACCTGTTCGGGGTGTACGCCGCCTCGCCCGAAAATAGCTGGGATAGGCTCCAGCACACCCGCGACCCAAGTGAGGAGAAGCGGAACGGAAGATGAATGAATGAAAAAATAATTGATAGCCTGCTAGCTAACATCAGTTCTACATCTATCTCATTAATCCAGCTAAGAGAAAAAAGAATTAATTAGCCAGTTCCCTCAGTAATCAAGTTAACTATGTCTATTTTTGTATCAACTGATCTGGTGAAATGTAAATTACTGCGTTCCGTCTCACTTCAAAGCACCTTACCACCCGCAACATAATCTTTTCAACTGACGCTTCACACATTCAAATTGCGGCGGTAAAGGAGGATAAAATCATCATTCAACCCCAACCACCTTGTTTTTCTTCATCGCCCGGCCTTGGTCAAATGACACGGAAAGGTTTGTGTACTAGTGGTGCCATCCAAGCGAGTGCCACCTGGAAGTGCATGCAACTTCATGGGGAAACGGTCTGCACACAACCCCACAGCAACACAACTCCTGAGCTTCCAGAAGGAGTGGTCCAAAATGTTCACGTCATCCTCTTCCGCCTGTTGGCTGTCCCTTTTTTCCCCCTGCCCATCTTTCCTTTTGGAACATAAACATTTTCATACTCTTTATGCTGCACTCATTCGCCGTTTCATTACTTTGAGATCCTCTCGGACAGCCATGTCGCTAGGTTTTGACATTTGTTTCCCGCAAATAATTTTTGTCGGGGGGTTGGGGGGCAACACATGCTACCAAATATTTTTGTGGGGGGCTTGACAAGTTTTTAGGGGGGCTTCAGGCCCACTAAATTAGGCCTAGCAACACCACTGCTCTCGGATAAACCTTGACTATAATGGATGGATGAATAGATGATAGCTGGACAGTCGGACCAACAGATGGGTAGATGAGTGGACAAATTGATGTACGAGGTTAGGCTACAGAGCTGTGAAAAAGTATTGTCCACTTCTCAAATTCTTAAAATACTTTCTCCGCTTTCACGTTGAAGATCAAACAAATGCAAATATCAAAGATAAATGCAAACATAAAAATGCCGTTGTTAAATGGGTATTTTATTTATTAAGAGGGAAACAATATTCAAAGCTACCAACCTGGCTCTGTGTGATAAAAATAATGAATCATGAATAAACTGTTGCTAATTACATTTTTTTTTGGGTTCATTTTCACTCACCGTACCCAAGCCTGATTACCTCCAGAGCTGTTGAATCAAGAAATCAGTTAAATAGAACCTGTTTGATGAAATAAAGTCAGCCAAAAGGTGTCAAAACGCTGCAACAAAATTTCATAATCCAAAGAAATTCAAGAACAATGAGAAATAAAGTAATTGACATCAGTCAGTCTGGAAAGGGTTGCAAAGCCATTTCTAAAACTTCAGGAATACAGTGAATCATGGTGAGAGCCATTATCCTGAAATGACGAAAACCTGGAACAGTGGTGAACCCAGGAGCAGCCAAACTCCAAAAATGACCCAAGAGCACAGCAACAACTCATCAAGGAGGTCACAAAGGAACCCACGAAAATATCTAAGGAACTGCAGGCCTTCCTTGCCTCAGTTAAGACGAGTGTTCTTGATTTAACAATGAGGAGGAGACTGGGCAAAAATGGCATCCATAGCAGACTTCCGAGGTTAAAAACCATTGCTGACCCCAAAGAACAAAGGCTCACCTTTCTTTGGCAAAAAACAAAAAAAACAATGAAATGATTCCTAAAAGCAAAGCAAAGCAAAACAGTTTATATAGTGCATTTCATACACAAGGTAACTCATTGTGTTTTACATGATTAAAAGCAAAGACAAAAACAGCTTATAAACATTTAAAACAAAGAGGGGAAAAAAGTACAATTAAAACAGCGTACAGTGCAAGAAATATCATTTAAAGTGGAAATGCTCTAAAAAGCATGAGAAAAAAGAAGAGTTTGTAACCTGGACTTAAAAGTAACCTGACGTCACTTCTCTCGGCAACTTACTCCATTTGTGTGCAGCATTATAGCTAAATGCTGCTTCACCATGTTTGCTTTGGACTCTGTGCTCCACTATTTGAATTGAGTCTGTCAGAGCCCTACTGGGTTTATATTCCATTAGCATTTCTTTTCTGTATTCAGGACCTAAACCATTTAGTGATTTATAGACCAGTAGCAGAACTTTAAAATCGATTCAAAAGGTGACTTGGAGCCAGTGTAAAGACTTGAGAATTGGAGTAATATGCTCTGACCTCTTTGTTCTGGTCAGAACCCGAGCTGCAGCGTTCTGAATGGGTTGCAGCTGTTTAATGCTCTTTTTGGGGGAGTTCAGTCAGAAGACCATTACAATAGTCAAGTCTACTTGAGATAAAAGCATGGATGAGCTTTTCCTAGTCTGCTTGTCACATGCAAGCCTTCACTCTGGATATGTTCTTCAGCTGGTAGAAGACCGTTTTAGTAATTGATTTGATATGACTGTTGAAAGTCTGTTCGGAATCAATCTGAACACCAAGGTTTCTGACTTGGTCTTTGGTTTTTAAAGAGAGTGACTCCAGGTATTTACCAACAGCAATCCTCTTTTCTTTATTGCCAAAAACAATCTCAGTTTTGTTGTGGTTTGATTATGGTTGTGAGCTTCTAAATCACAGCAAACAGAGTGTGAGTATTGTTGAAGTTCTTACTGATGATTTCAGAAAAATGTTGCTGTCTAGCACTGACTAACTGTGGGTTAAAATTTCAGACTGTCTGTAGAGATCATAGTCAATTTGGAGTTTAGTTTTTCTCCACTTATGTTCTGCTTTCCTACACTTTGATTTAGAGGTCTTTACCATTATCGTGCTCCTCCACAGTGTTCTAGACGCCTCAAGGTTCTCTTAGTTTTAATATGAGCGACAGCATTCATGACATTTGAGATTTTCCAGGTGAACTTATCCAAAAGTTCATTAACTGTATCAGCATTCAGTTTGGTAACCTTTGGGTCACCTTTAACTAAAAAAACAGATATTCAAAAGAGCTAAAATCACCCAGTATAATTTCTTTACACTGAAATAAGGACTTTAAAATAACAGCAATACCACTGCCTTTTTTTCTTCCTATTTGACATTTGTTCATAAAATTGAAATTTGCTGGTGTTGCCTCATTTAAAATGGTATTACAGCTACTTTTTGTTAACCAGGGTTCATTTAGTAGCAAAAAGTCAAGATCATAGGTTGTAAGACTTTTGGAAGAATATTCTATGGACAGACGAGATAAAACTCGAACATTTTGGAAGGTGTTTTGTTATAGGAGTAAATGTAACACAGCATTTCAGAAAAAGAACATCATACCAACAGTCAAAAATGGTGGTGGTAGTGTGAAAGGTCTGGGGCTGCTTTGCCCATTCAGGACCTGGAAAAACTGCATGTTTACTTGGATAATCTTTGTCTGATATTTACATTTGGCTGATGATGTTAAAGTGGGGAAACTATGCAAAAAATAAGAATTTGAAAAGGGGCAAATACTTTTTGACAGCACTGTAGATGGGTGGATGGTTGAAGTTATAATACACAATTTAATTTCCATCATAGGATGCATAAAGTATCTATCTCCATGAAGGTTACAATGTACAGTATGTATGCATGTACTGTATGTATGTACAGTGTGTATGATGGATAGATAGATCCATACATGCATTTTCTGTATCGCTTATCCTCACTAGGGTCGCGGGCGTGCTGATGCCGAATAAATGAATGGGTGAATGCAGTTAGTGTGGTGGAGGTTAAACCAGATGGATGATGATGATGGATCAATAGGGATAGAATAGATGGGTACATGGATGGATGAGATCAGAAGAAACAGATGGATGGATGACATTACAATAGATAGATGTACTGGATGAATGGACAAATGATGGATGGATGGATGTCCTGGATGAATGAAAGAGTGGAGGTTAGAGTAGATGGATGAATGGATGAGGTTAGAATGGATGGATGCAAGGGGTTAGCATTGATGGATGTCTGATGGTTGGATAAGCTTAAATTAGATGGATGAATGAGAACAGATGGTGGATGGATGAATAGAATAGATAGATGGATGGATGTTGGGGTTAGAATGGATGACAGAATTGATGGCTGGGGTAAGAATGGATGGATGAGGCTATAATTGATGTATGAATGGAGGAGGTTAGAATCGATGGATGAATGTGACTGACTGATAAATGAAGTTAGAGTGGATGGATGAAGTTAGAAGGGACGAATGGATGATGAATGAGTGCAGAATTAGTGCCTGAGGATATCCACATTCGTACAGGTCCTTGCATTCAATTCCAACAGTACAGTTCCGATTGATTAAATGCAGAGTAATGCATAATTATGTTAAAATGCATCGATGAATGCATTTAAAATAGATTATGAATGAATAAAGGCAGCAATGGTAGATGACATCATACTTTTCTCCTCCTTCTCCAGTCAATGTTCTCCTGCTGAATCAAAACATATTCTGTTTTGATTCTCTTAACCTGTTTGACTGTTTTTCTTTCCTTCCTCGTCCTGCTTTTCCTCCTCTCAGGGCAGAGTATTTAGCCATAGCATCTGAAAACAAAGACAACTGTGCAGCTGTGCAGGTGGCAGAGTAACATACAAAAGCTGGTAGGTGCAAATCCACAAAATCCCCTACAATCAAAATCATTTTATTTGACTTGACTCACCATGACCATGTACACTATGGGCTGAAATATGTGCTAGCAGGAACTGAATTTGATTTATTTATATTTCAATTGCTAAACATGAATAATTGCATTAAAAAACGGAATTTGAAAAACAATTTGAATTTGTATTGTTTAATTTGAAACATTGCATTTAAAAGCGAAATCTGAATAGTATAATTTGAAATTGAATTTATTAGTTTGGAACTGAAGACCAATAAACTTGAAAGTGAATGTAAGGATATTTTATCCGCAATTAAAATTCTAATTATATATTTTCACCTCCAGTTTGATCATTTAAGATTCAGTTCGACAAATTCTATTTCAAATTAACTGTGACAGCCAATTTGAAATAAAATTTTCAAGTTTCAGTTCCAAACTCATGAATTCAATTTCAAATTAAACTATTCAGATTAAGTTTTTAAATGCAACATTTCAAATTAAACAATACAAATTCAAATAGAGTTTTTTTAATACAATTAAGTTTACCAATTCAAATATATCCATCCATTTTCTGAGCCGCTTCTCCTCACGAGGGTCGCGGGCCTGCTGGAGCCTATCCCAGCTGTCATCGGGCAGGAGGCGGGGTACACCCTGAACTGGTTGCCAGCCAATCGCAGGGCACACACAAACAACCATTCGCACTCACATTCACACCTACGGGCAATTTAGAGTTGTCAGTCAACCTACCAAGCATGTTTTTGGGATGTGGTAGGAAACCGGAGTGCCCGGAGAAAACCCACGCAGGCACGGGGAGAACATGCAACCTCCACACGGACGGGGCCGGGGATTGAACCCCGGTCCACAGAACTGTGAGGCAGACGCTCTAACCAGTCGCCTACCGTGCCGCCCAATTCAAATATAAATGATTCAAATTCAGTTCCTACTGGCACATATTTCAGCCCATAAATAATTGTTTTCTGTTACCTCAGCTTGGGAAAGTGCTGGCGCAGGGACGGATTCTCACATCCACCTTCAGTGTCACCGTCGCCTCCACAACACACCAAGATGCGAGAGTGACGCTCCGCTCGACACACTTTATGCAAATCTACAACAAACAACACTTTGTGTGTGCGTGTGTGTGTGTGTGCGTGCCAGCGTTTAAGGGCTTGCTTACAAATTGCATACTGCTCAAACAAAGAACACCATTCCTTCTTGGAATGCGGTGCAAGCAAAATAAATAAATAAATAAAAAGTAATTAATTAATGTATAAATTGAACATAATGGCAGTCTAAAAATATTTGCCTGGTAAAAAAAAAAAAAAAAAGTAGAAATATGCCTATTAAAAGTTTCTTACAAAATTTTATTAAACTAAATTTACAACCGGTACTGTTTTCTTGATTTAAAATTGACTTCATTCACTTTGTTAACTTTTCACAGGTTGTGTGAGAAGCTCTAAACCAAAATATTATCTCCACATAGTATTACTGAGCACTTCATGAAAATTTCATTTTTTTTTTTTTTTACTAATTTCTTGATTTTAAATTAAATTCTATTAAAATATTTTCACTTACTGCTTTTTGAAAACCCGAAACCAAAGTATTATTATTATTTCAATATATTTGCTGACATGTTAATCAAATTTTACTTGTTTACATTTTGAAAAACTATTTCTACAGTATATTAAACCTAATTTAATACAAAAATGTTCACTTCTCACTACTGTCTGAAAACTGCTAACAAATTCAATGTTTTTCATTATTTCCTGAGGTATATACAAAACTTTAAAAACATTTTTATGTATTTTCCGTTTATCCTAAAAAAAAAAAAGTTTGTTTATTTTTGATTTTTAAAAATGAAAAAAAGAGTAATAAGGCAGTATTTTTGAAGATTTATATATTACAATATATTAATATAAAATATTTTAGATGACTATTTGTTTTGGGGGGGGGGTGGGCTTTAAAACGTACAAGTGACCTGAGTCATACATGACGTGCATGCAGACTATTCAACAACATGCACACACACATTTCATTGCCGTCAATCACACAAACTTTCCATAGATGATTGTTCCACAAAAGCATGTCCAATGTCAGTGTGCCTCCACAAAGGAAATGTGTTCAAGAGCCTTGTTGCAAGTCTCCCCTGTTTGGATGATCACTCTTGTGGCCACCATTGTATTACATCAATGGTGGCCACGAGAGTGTAGCAAAACGCTCCCATCAGATAAGAAAAACCCGGGGGCGGGTTGGGTGGGAGGAATAAATAAATTAAAAAAAGACTGACAATGGGAAATCTCCTAATCGTAATTTTGATTAAATGGTAGTAATGGTGAAATAACAGTGTCTCATCTACAAATACAATACACTGTGGTACATTGATTTACAAGTTTTATCGGCCCAAGCTCATAACTCAATTTATTCGTACAGTAAATACATTTTCTAATGAATTGTAATGCCATGAATACACTCCAGCCAACAAAAACACACCACTTTTTTTGTTTAGTGATTTTTATAAAAATAAATAACACTGCATTGTATATAAAAAAAAGAATTAAAAAGAATAACAAAATAAACTGTTTTCATTGTGTTATATTACTACTTTGTACTGTAGTGTTCGGGTGTTGATGTACTGTATACCTTTAAGGGGCGTCACCTACAAACTTAATTGACCAATGCAAAGGAATTATAACTTAGTTAATACTTTAACTGTTTTGAAAATTCATGTTATATTTAATAAGGGTATTTTATACACTTGACCTCCATCTTCTATACCACTTGTCGTCATTTATTACATAAACTATATATATTTTCCTAACACATCAGTGTCCTTGGATCCTTTCAAGGGACTATTTATAATTTTAAAAAAATAAAAAAAGTCATTATTAATTTTTGGTAGTTGGCCATTGGGCCATAACTCATTTGCCCAGGTGTTTGGATGATTTTGTTATGGCCCAATGAAACCAAAGGTTGAACCTTTTGTCCATAACTCCAAAAGGTAGGTTTAGCACAAACACAAAACTGTTCACCACCAAAAGGAGACCATACCTCCAGTGAAGCATGATGGTGGCACATTCTGGTTTTCTTCAACTGCAACTGCCAGGGCCTTAGTCAAGGTGGAAGGAATTAGGAACAGTTTCAAAAATGAGTTATCATTAGCACAACACCTACAGGGTTATGTCATAAAGTTAAAAAGGCCAGGAAAAGCCTACTAGAACAGCTGAACTTCATTTATCAAAAGCACTAAACGGCGGCAGGTGTGTGATGACTCCAATTTAACATCATTTTGAATGCCAGTGGTTCATTCAATTTAATTTGAAGCAAAACATCTCAGGCCTAAATTGAGTACCACTGAACAGGCAAATGCAGTTAAGAATTTAACTTTCAAGTAAATCAGAACAGGTAGATGCACATTTCAAGTAAAAAATGATTTTGTTTACCTTTGAGTAACATCTCGCAGCTGCATTTCCACATTCCTTTGTGACCAAAATGTCAGTAAGTGCTCATTTAAGTTGCTCCAAAATCCATGCCATCCGGAGCAAACATTCATTAGCTTTTTGTTGAGTTGTCAGTTTTGTTGGCTCTGCTTTTCGAGGCTTTCAGTTTGGTAATCTTGCAAACAGTTGCCACCGGGTTCAGTCGGATGACCGAATGATTGTTTCATTTGGAAGTGCTGCTTAACATTAAAGACACAGTCCAACAACATATGAGACACAACGGCTTTGAGGCGGCTTCCGGAAGAATACAAAAGTACTGGGCCTCACTTATCAGAGTGCGTAGGATTCCTATTTTACGTGTTTGTACGCACAAAAGCTGAAAATGGCGTACGACTTAAATCCTATCAAGTTGTTCGTATGTGCACAGGCACACCTGTAGGGAATTTGCTTTGACAATTAAAAAAACAAAAACAATTGCAGCCCTTTGGCAGGTTTACTGCTCCTGCACTGAAAAAAAGTCCTTAGTTTTGACTTAATACTGTATAATTGTATTATTTTCAAGGAGAAGAGGGACAATTAAATCAATTTACCACATTTTAATCATGCACAACTAATGATAAAATTAAGGGCTTTTTTTCAGTGTAGTGCCGAGGCATGGGTTCTATTTGCCACCTCATACGTCGCTACATTTCCTTGTCTCTAAAATGTGTGTACGAGTGGGTTAGAGTTTCTGTAACTGTGCGCATTTTTTCCATCAAGCTTTTTTGTTTTCTTCTCCCCCCGACAGGTCACATAACTTTGCGCAGGAACGTGTGTACGAATCTCTCAGGCCCCATTTTGTGCGTACACAGCGTTGATAAGTGAGGCCCCTGGTATGTCCGTTCATTCTTTAAATTATTTTTTTCTGAGTCAACTTTGCTTGCTTTGAAACGGGCTATGCCACCTGCACCTTCTCCAAATCTCTTCTGGTAAACAAACTTTGATTGGCTCACGTGATTACAACAGGGGCTACCGTAATGCTGGGCTACCGTAATGCTGCATGAACCTCGCAGTCTGTGACAGCAGCCTGAGGGAGAAAAAAAAACCACCGAGTGATGGCGACCATTATATCTTTATTTAACGGCACTTGACCTTGGGTCCGCAAGAGACCTTGACTCGTTCCGGACCCAGACTGCGGTCAGCCATTTGAAGATGTCCATTCTGCACAACATTTGTTGTTGCATAAAATAATGTAGAAAATAATTACTGAAATTAATATATTTGATTTTCCTAAAAAAAATAAAAAAAATTGGATATCTATTTACATGATTCTTTATTGTTGTACGAAATATTTTTGTTCAGATTTAAATATTTGTTCGTCAATCCAAATTATAATACATTTTAATTCACATTTTATTTATTCAATATTAATATTTTATGATGTACTATTTGTTGAATAAACTAAAACATATTTTACCCCTCAAAAATTCAACACTTGATTGAAGCTCCTTAACTCTTAATTTCTCATAAATATAGTAAAGACACACACACACACCGATAGAAAAACGAGCCAGGACTTGTTTTTTGGGAATTTTTTCCCCCTGTTTTTTCCCCCCCCCCCCATCTCTCTCCATGTGCACAAGCAAATCTTCACAGTACATTCTCATCTCCGTGCCCCTCCCTAAATAAATAATACACCCCTTTTGTTTATCGTGTGCGGCTGGCCGTGCACAGCAGGGCCGTAACAAATGGGAGAGAGGGAGGAATAAAAGGAGTTGGAGACATAAGAAGGAAGAAATGTAAAGATAAAAAAAAATTAGAGGCTGGAGAAATGTATAACAAGAGATTCCCTTTTTTTCCTCCCAAGGAAATTCCGGTTGGTCCTTTGTGATTGGCAAGAGAATGAGGTCTTGGAGAAACATTTGGGGGTGGGGCGGGTGGGGACGGGGTAAGCCAACAATACGAAAACATCAGAAATGTCATGTAGACTCCTTGTGAACACACACCATCATAATTATTATTATTGACATTATATCCTGCTATGAAACATTCAAGAACAATCACTACAGTTGTCATTGGCTGCCTCCCGACAGCCAATCAGAGCACAGGGAGGGCGGGCCTTTGGGAATAAATACTGTTACGGTCCCGACTAACGTGCTGATCTTCATGTCTGATTCTCTAAAAATACCAAACTCCGAGATGTATGCCGTCTCGAAAGAACAAAAAGCGCCGTGAAAGAAAAACAACTTCCGGGTGATTCCATGATGCGGCTTTTGGAAGGGCCCACCTGTGGGCCTCCGTCTGAGTTTTATTGCTGAGTCACCACTGGGCCATGTGGTTTTCAAGTCAAACAGGTGAGAGGAGGGTTGTCGGTAATGTAGTTCCCAGGTGTGCGTGTGTGTTTTTTAATGGAATTGTTCTGTAAAGGTGGACCATCCATGTGGGTGGGTTGGTGTGGGGGGTGGACGGTACCACACGGAGTGGGCTCAGACGTCTGTCTCAGCTGGCTGGTCCTGGTGGACCCCTGGGACAGTGATGCCTTGGTGGAGTTTTTCAAGCGACTGCTTCATCTGGGGAAACAGTAGAAAGAGAAACGTTATACAGGATGTCAATTATCATGTGAGGTTGCCATTTTGACCCAAGTGATCCAAACATAAGTCGCGACTGTTGAAGCCTAAGTGTGGGAATGCACTTTACTTTGAAGGAGGGCTGGCTGACTCCAAATGTCTCCAGTTGCTTCAAAATGTTGCTGCTTGCCTCTTAACTGGAACACGTAAGAGGGAGCACAAAACTCCTATTCTGCCCTCCTTCCACTGGCTCCCTGTGCATTTTAGATTTAAGTTTTTTGCTTTTAAATCTGGTAAGAGGTCTTGCGCTCCCTTACCTCTCTGAGCTGCTCTATCCCTATGCCACTGTCTGGGGCTGACCATCTGCTCCTGAAAAGTAAACTAAGCAGAAGCTCAGAGGAACTACACCTTTTTCTTTTGCTGGTCCAAACTATGGAATGACCTCCCTGTGCACATTAGACAATCCGCCTCACAGTCTTTAACTTTGTTAATGTTTTTAACCGTTTTATGTTATATTTTCATTCAGCACTTTGTTTCATCCCAAGTGTTTTGATTTTTACAGTGCTCTATAAATAAAGTTGAGTTGAAATTTGATGCTTAGTAGTACACCACAATATCTTAATTAGCATTTGCATGTGCCTCAGATTGACATGAAATTCAGCCACGTTTATCAAGACAGGAACCACAAAAATGAACATAGAACCTATGATGTGAAACACACAGGTGGTTGGCCAGTTGGGATTGAAGTTGCTGTTTTTCAGTTCCGTTTTGTTTTTTTTCCCTCCAGGGTTCATACCTTAAAAGGTCCCAAATTTACCAAACCAACTTTTTCTAGCATTTGGGAGTTGTACTCGCTCAATGGTGCCTCAGTAAACATGTGAAATATGAATTTAAATTGTCCACGCATTCCTGAGTTACAGACGTTTGTCTGCCGAGAAGCCTGAAATCAGGTCATTTGAATTTACACACACACACACACACACACACACACACACACACACACACACACACACACACACACACACACACACACACACACACACACACACACACACACACACACACACACACACACACACCTGGTCTAGAAGAGCCACAGACGACTGCAGAATCTGCTGCCACTTGCTGAGCTGCGCCTGGTGGAACTGTCTCTGCAGCTGTAACACCTGAGCCCACTCTCCTGCTGTCTGAGGAAGAGGACTGAGGGTGGGAAAAAAAACACGACAATGGTTTTTCATACAAATATTTACACTAATTATGACTTCATATTGCATTGGCATCAGAATCAGAATCATCTTTATTTGCCAAGTATGTCCAAAAAAACAAGGAATTTGTCTCCGGTAATTGGAGCCGCTCTTGTATGACAACAGAGAGTCAATTGACAGAGAACACTTTTGAGACAAAGACATTGAGAAAAAAACAGTCATTGAGCAATGAAGGGTTGCTTGTTATCTGGTAATGCCGGTACATATATATATTTTTTGACAATTGTGAAAAAAGATGCAGAGTCCTCTATCACTTAGAGCAGTTCGAATGACTAATATTGCAATAGTCCGGTGCAATGACCATTGTGCAAAGGGCGTCGAGATTTCAAGCGAGTAGTACGATAGTCTGGGACAATGTTGATTGTGCAAATGTTGCAGATATTCCTCAGTCAGTGTGCAAATGGAGCAGATGCTACTCTGGCATGAGTGGCCAGTATTAGTCAACAACAGATATGCAAATAGTGCAACGTGGTGAGACTACTACAGTGAGTGCACGAGTAATATATAATTGGCCCGACAGAAATGTGACAACAAACTCAAGACAAAAAGACAAAAAAAAAATAAGACAATTAACTAGTTTGCGCAGCGACATAAGAACACGCCGTCACGTCGTACACCCAAGGACCCCAATTTAACAGTTCAGCATTCTTAACGGTCAGAAGTATAAAGAGAAGTGAATGATGAAGCAAAAATAAATACGACTCTGCATCTCATCATTTCCCGTTATGCTTTCAGCTACTGTACATTTCAGTTATGTTAGTATCTGCAATTGCTAATTAAGCGTACTGCTCATATTGTGCTTGACTTTGGGGTTCCACCTCATATCATATTGATGCTCACCTGTCCTCTAGAGAGTAAGAGTGCCATGTCTCCAGCGTGTGCGCAGCCCTATCCAGAGAATAGAGCTTGTAGAACAGCAGCATATTGAGTGCTACAAGCACCACCAGACTGGCAAGAAAGACACGGGTGCTGATTAACACGCTTCACTGGAAACATCTAAATATCTCGTTTACACCAAGCACACAGCAAAGTTGACAGAGTAAACAAAATTGAGGACATCTTTCTTTTTAACGTGGGCCTATTTATTTATTTATTTTTTGGAATGGGCTATTCTTTGTCCACCAATCAACACACAGCGCATTGTGTCTATCTTCACCCCTTTCGGTGCGTTACCACTGTACTTATACCCAAACTAAAGGATGACCCAAAATTTTTTTTATTGGTATGGATCAAGTATTTTGATACCCTTTTCCCATATTTTCTTAAATAAGGTCCGTACCCTGATTGCTGCCAATAAATAAACTCGCTCCTCAAATGGACACCGTAACTACGCTTTTCCATCAGAAAAAAAAAAAAAAATTGCAGTAGTAACTATTTTCTCAGTTTATACGTCCACTATAGTAAATAGTACAACTATTATAGCTATTATTTTTTCATAATATAAAATTATATTTTACATATATAATATAAATGTATATTATGTACAAGTATTAAATATTACATTATTATTATTGAACAGAATTATGGCAATGGAGAATAAGTAATTAACACCTACCAAAAGGTTTGTAATTACGTACAGATTCCACAAGATGGCAACAAAAATGTTTTTCTCTTAGACTACACTAATGGCTACAGCCTAACAAAACGAAGCTCCTCCCCTCTAAAACAGTTCCTTGGCCCCAAAAGGCTACACGATGATGCCAAAGCATTATTTTTACATTAGACATGACTATCGTCAGTGCCCCAACTCAGTAAATAGGTGACTTTTAAAAAAATAAATTTAAACCGGGTAACTGAGGAAAGGTTGCCCCCAAAAATCTGCAAATAGGCGAATTCTGAACTGCTAATGTGTAGGGGTTCACTGTATTGTTTTGTATTTTAATTATTTGGTTTAAAAAAAAATCCAACATTACATTAAAATTAGAAAACTATCGAAAAAATGCATACATTATAAAATGAAAATAGTTGCACTTTGCCACTACTGGGGGAAATATAATAAACAATTGTGTGTGTGCTTGGTGGAAACAAAGTCATTTTGGGTGTGTGTACATGATAATTGATAATCCAAAGCACATGAAAGAGGCTCACAAACATTTCATTGTTCACTCACATCACAGTCGGACTTCATTACAGGAAATAATAGGTTTGTGTTTCAATGCACAATGAGTCCAATTGGTTCAAGTCAGAAGTTTTCTGTAAGAAAGTGCGGCATTGCAGTGGCTGAGGAAGTAAAAGCCTTTGATACCGTACCTGATACAGATCCTACACACAGGGACAATGTGGTGCACAAGGAGAGACAAAGAGAGAAGATGGCAAGAAAAGGTACCATTAGGCTGTTAGTACGCACAAGAGCCGAAAATGCTACCTGTGATATTTATTTATAATGTCTAACCTTTAAGTAAATTAAAGGTCCTTTTCCATAAAAATCCAAATTTTTCCACAGTTTTATGCATAAGATACGTCAAGATGAATCTGTGACCTGGTATAGGTTTGACATCTATGTGGTTTGTCGATTGAATGCGAAAGATGATAAACGCCATAAGGCTTGTAAAACGACCCAATCAGATTTCGTGTTTTTGACATAGTAATTATTCAAGTACCTGAACACTTCAATTTACTTTGGGAGAAATTCCTTAGCATATCAGAAACAGAAATGTGCTGTGTTCGGGCCCATTTCGTGAAGGATGACTGCGTAAACATTAGCTTTCACACACTGCTGGAAGTGCATTTAAATATTAGTGTTAAGAATGTGTTAATGGCTATATGTATTACAAAATTACTGGCCATGAAAGTAACTGATTCTTACTTGAAGTCTGGCAGGACTGTTACTCAAGTGTTTGTACACTTAAGTAATAATAATAATAAAAAAACAACAACTACGCTTTATATTGTACAGCATGCATTAGTTTCTCTGTGTTGGTCGTTGACCTATTTTGAAGTTATTTGACATCAGCATTTGATTATTATTATTTTAATTATTCAAAATGTATTACTTTAAGAACTCTTGGATGTTCATGCAGCAAACTGTGCTGAGTTCCGGTGCATACGCCTCGAAATAAAAGGCTACAAGCTTAAAACAGGGAGTCATGTTAAAACCTGCACATATAAACCATCTGACGTGATACAACAGTCCCAAACAACGATTTTAACAATGCTTTATTGAACTTTTAGCTGAAACATTAATTAATAAATATTAAGTCAATTGGGTTAGTTACAGACACATTGCCTTTTAGTTCATAGGTTTGATATTGATATTGGTTATAAAGAACCTCGAGTCAAATGTTCATTTTAGTCTATGCTGCGGGCTGCAAAGAAAATTGATGTTCATAATATGTACAACCTTTATTTAAACCATGCAAACCTTTTTAACCCAGCCCCCTATAAGAACCGGAATTGAGAATCATTTGGAACGGAATCGAAATAAGGAACCGGAATCACTCAAATTCAAACAATGCCCAACCCTAATTACAATACATTGTAACCATCAGTGGTAGGGTACATTAAATTACCTAACATCGATACATTGTGTTGAATATCTGTTGTAGCGCGTTAGTTATTTTTGCTTTTGAGTAGACACATTGCACTTTGTTGTCGTCTTTTTTTCTTTTTCTTTTTTAAAGGTCCCATATTTTGGCTATTTAGACCTTCATAGAGTGACTCTCTAATATGGACTCAGTACAAGTGTCAATTTCATTAAAAAATACCTTGGTTTTGTCATACTAGTGTCCAGAAAAGGCCCATCTGACAGCTACTTCTGTTTGACCCAGTTTTGCATCCGCTTTGTCCATATTTGGCTAAGATGGCCCTTTTCCCTCTGATTGGTTGCCTCTGTGTAGAAGACCCAACCCTCACTACTTGTGAGCGCACAAGTGTTTGTTATGTTAACAGCGCTGGGTCGGGGGCAGGGAGGTAGGCAAAGACGTTGTTGTAACATAGATAGATAAACTTGAGAAATTCGAAAGACCTGATTTCAGGCCTCTGAACAGAAAAACGTCTGTAACTCAGGAATGCATGGACGATTTTAATTCATATTTCACGTTTACTGAGGCACCATAGAGCCAATATAACAAAAAATACTAGGAAAAAGTTGGTTTGGTAAAATATGGGACCTGTAAAGGGTGAAATGATCAAGGATTTTGCTTAGATTTTTTGGGGGTAATCGAATTATTCAATAAATCTAGGTAGGGAATTAATCCCTTTTGCTGTGACTTACATGAAACTGACAATGAGGAGGATAGTGGAGACGCTGTTCTGCGCTGCACCACGTGCACGTTCTCCCAGCTTCATATACTGAGCACCTACAAAAAAAATAAAACTATACAAAAAATACATGTCATAGTAAAAATAATGTGTCATGGTGGCATACGAACCGGCGTCCCTGCGCTCTCGTTCCTCCCCGACGCTCCTGTCCCCGCGCTCGGAGGTGCCCCCTCCCTCACGGTCCCCCTGGCGGCGTGAGCAGGTACGCTTGCGTCGTCGCAAGGCCAGCGGCGTCTTGGCGGTCTCAGCGGCGCTGGTGGCGTCCCCTGCTGTCACCACGGTCACCTCGGACTGCAGCAGCGTCTCCAGCTTGCACACCTCACTCTCTGCCGAGGAGCGGAACGCATTTGTTTATACTGAAATTATTGTTTGTGATAAAAAAAGAGACCCAGATAAATTGCTATAAAGCTTTATATGCACACGTGCCATTGATCAGAATGCTACCACCACTGCTTCAAATTGAGCCAAGAAAAACCTTAAGAGGGTAGACAAGGTGAGTCACCCATGTGGCGGTAGTACTCCTCGATGCCGCTCCACGTGTTCTTCTCAATCAGCGCTTTGACCAGACTCCATGGCTGCTTTCTGTAGCAGATGTCAGATGAAATCCTGGAGCGAGAGCAGCAGACAAACTATTTAGATTTAGAACATTCCACAAGGTTGATGTGGTGATTTCAAAACGACCTCCCAACCCCATACCCCACCCCCTGGTTATTCCCATTTTTATTTATTAACTGTTTCAGAACTTATTCACATTATTTGGCGGGGAATTAAAAGAAAAATAATACAATTCTTCATAGCAATTACAATAAGCGTCAATTATTGACAGATTTTTGCTTTTGCGAATACATAAGACCATTTTAATAAAAATATTACTTTTTCCTCGCAAAAAAATATGACTATCCCCCTAAAAAAAAACAAAAAAAAAACAATTCTAATATGAATAAAGTGGAAAAAAAACAAAGGCACCTGAGGCGGCTCTTGTTCTTGTTGATGGCGGTGAGGCAGTATCTGTGCACCGTGTAGAAGTAGTCCTGGTATGGGATCCCCGATGTGATCACCTCAGAGTCCACCACATAGCACTCGCCCTGAGCGCTATTCTTGTGCAGCGTCTAGACACAGAAAGGTGGTGAGCCGTTATCTGGGCTCCACATGGT